>NC_045141.1:23106741-23271741 GCF_008831285.2 Nymphaea colorata
GAAAAACAAATTGCGGAATGGTAAAGGAAGAGAGCTGTGACTAATATGATCACAATATTCACTTTAAGGATGACCTACCATTTAACATACCGAGTAGGTCAATTCACCAGATTGATACTTTCATTACATAAAATCTATGGAAATGTCAATTGTGCTTATATATCAATCAAGAGGCCACCAAAAGCATCCAGATTATATTATATTTTTAGTGAAAGGAAAAACAATAGATTCTTCTACTAGTATAACTTAAGATACCGTAATACGTTTGACAACATCTAACATTCGCTGTTCTTGAAAATAAATTACTTGGCTATTGTTTGAGTGTCATTCCTCTTCGATAAGCATTTCTGCTACGCTGGTTAGCTTTTAGTTCAATAGATATGTAGGATGTAGCTGATTTACGAACTAAATGTGACCATATAGCCACTTCAAAACAGTGCAAGGCTACTTAGGACTTAGGAGTAGATAAACACCCCAAACAAATGATTCGCAATGTGATTCTTGGCATGATATACGATAGTCAGATGTCAGACCATATCAGAAGGACTCTTAAATTGCTTCAAGTAACCATGATCTTCACATGCTATTCAACCACAATCTAATGCAAACTGGAAACACAAAAAATAATATCCAGCAACCTAGTAAAATTTTCACTTCTGCAACTGAAGGTTAAAAAGTTAGAAAATACAATGTTCTGTAAAGCATGTTGACTTGGAGCACCAGATGAGGATGCAAGAATTTTTGGAAGTTCCCGCCTCAGTATTGATACATAAACCCTTTTTTGCAATTGCACAAGAGGCACCAACCTGTGGACATAAACAACAAAATGATTCAATGAAGTAAATCCAAGTTTGGAAGTACAAAAAATGAAAAACTAACACAGTGATCTCAGTCGGAGGTGGCAGTAAAGAGGGTGCCATTTTCCGTAAGCATTGCCTTTGTTGACAACAAAATGATTCAATGAAGTAAATCCAAGTTTGGAAGTACAAAAAATGAAAAACTAACACAGTGATCTCAGTCAGAGGTGGCAGTAAGAGGGTGCCATTTTCCGTAAGCATTGCCTTTGTCCTCCGCAACAAAAATGCTTTCAGTATATACTTCAATGCTCCAAATTGACTAGTGTTTTTGCCTGCAGAAGAGTATGTAGTACAAAAACCAAAGGTATTAAACATCAAGGTCAGAGTTATTTATTTGTGGCCTTGAATGTGTTTTGCCATTCTCATAGATATCAACCTCAGAGGCTCCTCAGAATGGCAAACTTCATTACAAGTAAAAAAAAAAAAAAAAAAAATTAATTAAAATCGTGTGTCATAATAGCTGAGAATGAAACTTTGAAAATTATTGTAATTTCATCATATAATATAATATAAGATATTAAAAGTCTCACAATCTATTATCAAGTGCATGACTTAAGTAAAACAGAAAAAGAGAGGGAAATGCTTAGGCCATTTGACCACGAGGAAAAATTCATAGAAAAATGCCATACTAGCATGCAAAATTGTTCTAAATATCTAAGCAAAAACCTACCTATTGAAAATTTCAAACCCAATATACAGATTAACAAGACCTGAAACAGGACCTCCGGCTTCCTTGAACGCCTCAACAAAATCATCCAGTGATCCAAACAGAAGTGGCATACAAAAATGCAATAAAGCCCAAAGCTCAGAAATATTGTTTTGAATTGGTGTTCCTGTCAACAACAGCCTCCTTGGCAGAACAAACTGGCTCTTGAGAACATTATACAAGACCTTCAAAAAGTGGTTAGGAATGAGATGTATAGTCTAAGCAGTCTTGCAAGAATGACAATACATCAACAAGCATAAAAAGCATGATGCTGTGTAATAATTGACAATTGCATTGCAGATTTCAAATCCACAACAAGATAAAGAAAAGTCCATCAACAATAATTCCTTCCAAAGTAGTATAAGCATATGTGCATTACTTACCAATAATCTTCATTCTACCAAATGTGTTTAATAAGAAACAAAGTGGTGAATCACCACATAGGATAGAAATGATGTCTTCAATCGTCATTTGTGCACTACCCTAGCATTCCCCATCTTTTTCTCTCTCCAACGTGTCCTAGTAAATTGGAGCCTTGTTCAACCATGCAGCCAACCATGAAAAAAAGAACTTCAACGGCGTATTATTCGAAAACGTGTCTTATTCGAAAAAAACGCATTAAATATGCGAAAATTTAGTCAGCCGCAAAAAACGGAATTAGACGCATCTTTTTAAAAAAAAAACTTCAGAAAATAAAAAACTTGAAAAAAATTGTGTATTATACGTGTTTTGTCACATTTTTTTCGTATTTTGAATTATTTTTATAATTTTCTGGTTTATTAAATGTTTTAAATTTTAAAAAAAATTGCTGATATTTTCCCGAGATATATAACTTTGCCGTATTATACCCGAGAAATTCCACGCCATATAATACCCCTACACGATATATGTAACAATTCAACATTTTCGCATGGCCTTCTCTTATTGTTTGAACCATTATACTTCCTCAACCAACAACCTCATTGAACTGGACCAAAACTAACAACTTCTACATGAGAAGTTTCATTATTGAAACTTGAAAAGATCTACTCATAAGTAATTGTGAATACCATCTAACCAAACCTATCAATTACAACAATTGCATACCAACAAGGTGCCAATCTATGTCTCTAGTCATTTGAATTCATAACATTTTCCTATGATGTAATAGCATCAATAAGTTAAGGCTAGAGCAGAGATGCATTCTACACCTAATAGCATTTCAATTGTATCAATTTCATTTAACAAAAAACTGAACATTAAATTTTTCACGTTGGATAGACATCCAACTAATTTTTTACAAAAAATATTTAAGCAATTAAGCAAAATACTACAAAAGTTTAGAAGACTAAGTGCTCGAGAAAGAAAGTGTGAATTTTCAACTAAGAAAAATATGGAAGGTTTTAAAATGACGAAGAAGTTAATGAAAAAATTAGAAAATTTTTTTAGTAGTTAGATAAACTTTAAAAAAGTAAAGACTGTTGGTAAGAAAGTAGTGAAAGCTTAGAAAAAGCATTACTTTTTATGAGTTCATAATGTCTAGGAGTGTTTCCAAAAACTATGTTATGAATTTATCTCACTTTTTAATAAAAATCTGAAATCAATTTATAAAATGCTTTCAAAATATATATTAATTTTCATCAAACCGCGAAAACCAATAAAAAAATAGGTAAAAATTTCAGACACTTCTAAAACTTCTAAGAAAATTAGTACAAGCCATAAAAAACATACGATGATTGGAAAGAATTTACACTTTTCAAAGACATGAAATTCACAAAATAATGAGCAAAGGCATTTCAAAATCATTCACGCAATTTTTTCTAAGCAGTGACTGAAAATTCATATATCTCGTCAAAATGATTGTAATAATGTCTTACGTGAGGAAGGTTTGCAAAAAAATATTTGAGAAATCAAGTAAAAAGTTTTCAAAATATAAAAAAATGTGTCTTAAAAAAAAACGTCTAAGTTTTTAACCAAAATAATGCATGACCCTGGCTTAAAACATCCTAAACATTGACGAAAATGCAAGACAATTTTTCAATCGTCAGACAAATTTCAAAAATGTTTGCAAATGTTGGCAAGGAAGTCGTGAAGGTCAAAATTGAAGAGACTTTAACTTAGAAAAAACATTTAACAAATATTTTCAGAGGATTGACAGAGCGCATATAAATGCAAAAAAAAAATTATGACATTTCTCAAACATTTAAAAAAGCTTATGCAAGTTATACGAAGAAAACATAAAAAATTGAAAAAAAAATAGCAAAACTTTAAGAAAGAAAATAAAGTTCATAAATGTTTATTGAAGTCATTAATAATTATTTTCAAAAATATTTTGAAACAATACTTTGAATTTTATAAAAAAGTTTTCAACACAAGTTAGGCAACTTCTCATTCATTAAGACATTTTATTTACAGAAGATTTTCAAAACAGTGCAAATTTTCAAAAAGTCTAAAAAGAAAAGAAAGCTACATGACTTCAAAAAATTCTTCTAGTTTTAGTAAGAAACACACGCAAACGTAAAAAATGAACAAGTTACTTTCCATGGGTGCATAAATTCTGCACAAGAGTCTATGAAATATAAGTAACAAATTTTAATCTTTTGTCATAAATGCTTAAAAAAACTTTTCAAAAGTTTTAAGGTTTGTCAAAATTTGTAAAACACATGTACATAGTTTTCAAAATTTATATAGCAATTCTCGTAAGACATGAACCATCATCCAAGTATAACATTCACATGTGCCACTATCTCTCCACGTAGCCATTAGGCGACATGTCTAGACAATTCTGAATTGAAAAACTTGGCTCATTCTAGGCACCCGCTCCTGTTTTGTTTGAAACTTTGAAACATTACTTCCTAAACCAACAACCTCATTTACCAACAAGGTGTCAATCTATGGCTGTAGTCATTTTGCTTCATAACATTTCACTCTGTTGTGATCTCATCAATAAGTTGAGCTAAGAATACTCGATAGACAAATACTACACCTAGCAGCATGTCCATTGTATCAATTGTTCTTAATTAGAAGCCAAAAATTAAATTTCTACATTGAATAGACATGTTAGTGACATCAACCATCAACCCAGTACAACATTCACATGTCTCACAATATCTCCAAAGAGCCATTGCAATTTCACATATGCATGGTTAAAACGGGATATCTAGTCAACAATGGAAGAACTTGGTTAATTCTAGGCACCTTCCTCGTTTTGTTTGAACCTTTATTTCCCTGCAACCTCATTTACCAACAAGGTGTCAATCTATGTCTGCAGTCATTTTACATCAAACATTTCTCTCAAATGTAATAGCATAGAGCAGAAATGCAATCTATGAGGAGTCGTATACTAAATAACTTTTTATTACGAACAATCATTGCTTCATTATTCAGAAACCATGGTTGTAACCATCCAATCTTAATTGTTGCTTTGGAATAACAAAAACTTGTTTAACTATATCTCCTAGAAACCAAGTATGTCCAAAGGATTATGAAAGCACAAATTCTTTCCCAAGTAGCATTGATAGTAGTGGTAACTTGTCAATCCATGGTTGTAGCTTGCAATTGTTTCACATCTTACAATATTTTGTCTTCCTTGCACTAGCATCAACTAAGTTCAAACAAAATTGTAAGCATGCACGCATTCATTATTTACCAGTAATCCGCATTCTATCAACTGTATTTAATAAGGCATGAAGTGGTGAATCATCACAGAGGATAGAAATATTGTCATCAATCATCATCCATGCAAACCCCTCACTTGCCCTATCTCTTTCTCTCTCCATGGTGTGAAAGAAGTTAAAGCATTTTTCAAACACACAGTCAACCATGAACAGAAGAACTTGAACATCCTTGCACAGTCTGCCCTTGTTGTTTGAACTTTGAACCTCTACGTCCTCAACCAACAATCTCATCGACTTTGCCCAAAACTAACAATTTCTGCTTGATGAAGAGTTGCATGATTTACTAATAGGCAATTGTGAATATCATCTAACCAAGGCCATTACAATCAAATTCATAGCTAATGTTCAAATCAACATAAACTAGTCAATGATGACGGTTGCATACCAACAAGGTGTCAATCAATAGCTATAGTCATTTTACTTCATAACGTTTCACTTTGTAGTAATAGCTTCAATAAATTAAGCCAAGATTAGAGCATAGACTCACTTTACACCTAATAGCATTTCCATTGCATCAATTGCATTTAACTAAAAACTGAACAGTGAATTTTCACGTTGGATAGAGATCCAAATATATTTTACAAAAATATTTGAGAAATTAAGCAAATTTCTATTAGAAGACTAAGTGTTTGACAAAAAAAGTGCAAATTTTCATCCAATATCATATAGAAAAATCCTAGAAAAAAATTTCAATATTTAGATAAACTTAACAAAATTGGTAAAATATATGAAAGTCATAAAATATTTAAAATTTATTCCCGTAAATTTTTTCTTTAAATGACTCGGAATTCATATATATTTCCAAAATGACCGTAACAATCTATCATAAATCATGACCCCATGTGCGAAGAAGGTTTCCAAAAGATATTTGAGAAATAAAATAAAAATTCAAAAAAAAAAAACAATGTGTCCAAGTAAAAGCTTACAAGTTTTTATCCAAAATAATGTATAACCTTGGGTTTAAAACGTCATAAATGTTGTCAATATTACAAGAAAAATTTTCAATAGTAGCATAAAGTTCAAAATGTCTACAAATGTTGGGAAAACAGTCAAGAAGGTCAACAAAAAGATCGTTGCTTTGAAAAAACATTACACAAATATATACAAATGATTGACAGACCTGTTTTTCTCAAATATCTACAAATGATTGAGAGATCAAATAAAAATGCAAAAAGAATTATAAAGTTTTATGACATTTCTCAAACATTTAATAAAACTTGTGCAAGTTAGACGAAGAAAATATAAAAAAAAAAAGTTTGTCAAAGAAAATAAAGTTTCTATTAAAATTATTTTCAAAAATATTTTGAAACTATTCTACGAATTCATAAAAAAAATTTAAAAAGTTTTGATAACTTCTCGACATGTTCTTTATAGAAAATTTGTAAAATATTAGTGAAATTATTCAAAAAATCCACAAAATACTAGAAAACTGCAAAAGAATAAAAAGTTACATGACGTCAAAATAAGTATGCAATTTTAGTATGAAAGCCATGAAAATCTAATAAAAGAACATATTAGTTTTCATATGCAAATAATTGTGCACAAGAGTCTATAAAATTTAATAACAAATTTTTAAAACTTTTGTAGCAAATGTTTAGAAAATTTGTAAAATATTTGTACACAGTTTTCAAAACATATGGAAGTTTCCATTTAGGGTAGCTTCTCAAAGCTATGCCATGTATTTACCTAAATTTTTATAATAAAAATAGAAAAATCAATTTCTCGAATGTTTTCAAAAATATATATTAATTTTCATCAAACAGCACAAAACTACACAAGAATTTGTAAAAATTTAACTATTTAAGACACTTCACAATACATGTCATATAAAGACCATATATAGATTCAGAATATTTAGTGACAACATTTCAAATCATCCTCATAAATTTATTAACAAAGTGTCTAAAATTCATATAAATTTATAAAATAATCATAACCACCTGAGGTAAGTCAATGACATCTTATGAAATGAAGGTTTGCAAAAAATATTTGAGAAATCAAGTAAAATTTTAACATTTCAAAATCATTCTAACGAATTTTTTCAAAAAATGACTCAAAACTCATACAATTTTTCAAAAATATTGTAAAAACATGTGGTAAATAATGACATCTTGTATAAGGAACGTTTGCAAAAAATATTTGACAAATCAAATAAAAAATTTAAAAAGATAAGAAAACAACATGTCCATGATGAATATACAACAGACCAAACCAAAGTAGATTACGAGTATGTAAAAGATGGATATCTTCTAGGAGTTGTATCCCTGACTCGTTTGTCCACCAGATATCAAATTTGATAGCTTCTATCCAAGCCACTCTCATCAACACTATTTGATGTCTAGTGGATGAAGTCTCAATAGCTCAACCATGTCATTTGGGACTAGGATAACGATATTTACATTGCAAGAGATTTATTTTTAAGCTTATTAATTTTGACGCAAGAGAAATTATTGTGTTTTCTGCTTTCGCTATGGCAGACATATAAATTAATTATTATTCTTTAAATTAGCTTCGCCATAAGCTAATAACCTCCTAGCATGAACGTTACTGTGTTCAAATTGATTTTGTTTTATGGCTACTGTATCTTATTACATAAGTTAGTTCACCAATATTACAAGCTAACACATAATATATCATGGCGAAATCAACTCTTACAGAGTTTAGGGTGAAAAGAGAAGAAAAGGAGACTTTTTAATATCTCTAATGCTAAACCTAGAAGGATTATCCTCTGGCAAATCCAGCCTAAACATGAACAATCAATTACACTGGAAGTTGATACCTAAGAAAATAATTGGCAAGTAAACTAAACAAGAAACAATGAAATAATAAACATGAAGATTCACTTGGTTCAAAGTTCAAACAGCGTTGTAGTGATATACTGACACTGGATGCATTCTTGAGCCGTTGAGCTTCGTCAATTACCGCAAAGCACCAGGGCATTTGAGAAAGAAATTCCTGATCCAGTATTGCAATGTCATATGTCGTTAAGAAGGCATCAAATGGTAAAGTTGGCTGCAAAATTATAACAAAACATTAGCATTTGACACAAAAAAACATAGCAACCTAATCTTGTTAATAAACCAAGACAAGGAACCATATATATGTTACCAATCCTTATCACTTGCCTACTGCTACTGTAAAAAAATAACACTAACACAATATAAATAGCAGAACAACTTGCAATCAGGTAGATCAATCTCACTTAAAGAAAGAGAAAGCACAGCAAACTCTATGTAAACCAGACTTATGAAGTTGAGTCATACATGCCAATGAAAACCAAATCCTAGAACCCATCACAATCAAGGTACAGGACAATCAGCTCCAAAACCTATTTGGACCTTGGCATAGCATAGTAAAACACATGCAAAGGAGTAATATGCTACCAAAATTTCTCACAACCAAGCTATCAATCAATCAAACAATTATGATACGGCATTTAGTATCTTCAGTGGCAAAGAAGCTCAAAATCGAGAAAAAAAACTTACATGTTTAAAATTAGTGCAAATTAATAAATTTTTAAAGAGATAGAGGGAAAGAGAGTTACACTAATGACAATGAATTATTTAGGCATCATTTAGGATGTACCACAATGAATTATGCATAGCTTGAACAGAGTTGGTTGTGCACAATTGGCAATTACTACATAAAGTAGATACAATATAATTAACTTGGAGTTAGTGAACAGGAATATTCATGCACCAGTATAAGACTTACATTGCCTTTACATCGCTTGCTAACATGTTCTAGCATCTTCTTGCGCAGGAGACAACGCAGCACTTTGTCACCAACATATCGCATAACTTTAAGATTTGGTGAAAATGTGGCAAACTCTGACATCCAACCATCTGTGACACTGAGAGGACATAATATCACTGCAGGAAAAGGTAGTTGAGCATCAATAAAAAGTATCACATATGTACCTGGCCCATCTATAAACTTCGCCACGAGTAAACGAGGTAATCAAAAGAAAAGATCAGAAATCTAAACTTACAAAAAGGCCCAGGTATTTTCTGTTCAAATTTTAAATAGCTCAGAAAACAAATAGCTTGCAACGTTTTTCCAAGACCCATCTGCAAAACCGCATATCAGATGTAGACTCCATAAAACATAATTATATGGATAGACTGCAGAAACACAAGAGACAAAGGGAGAATGATCTTTGTACAGAAAAAACTTTCTTGTTGAAAAAGGTGTGTAGGAGTTTTGGAAAAACTATGCACACCAGTCATAAAGTGTCATCAAAGAACCCTTGAAAATTCGTTCAAACCTAATGACTTTATTAAAAGGTTAATGAAAATAAAAATAGTAACATGCGGCAGAGCAACAAAATTACATAGCATTCAACCAAAGATTTGCATTAGTTTTATAGCATTTATGAATCAAGATAAAAACTAAAATTACTTAGCACAGAGATGCATGGGACCTAACGCACATCAAAATTTTGTGTGCAATAAGCGATATTAGAAGTTGTAAGGAAAAAATGTTCTTACACTTAATATTTAACGAGTGATCGAAGGTCCAAGAGTAGCCACCAACAACGATATGAAAAATCATAGGCAAATAGAAAACAAGTATAACACACCAATATCCTAGCCAGGTGGCCCAACTAACAAGTAGTCACTCATGATGATTGAAGCTAATTATGACAGAGGGCACGCATGACCAAATTTTTTGCCCTAGAAAATAAAAAGTTCGACTATATTCCATCCCCCATGAAAACCCACGAATTACAAGCGTATCAGAGCAAATACAATGTAAAGAAATATACCATTTCCCAATTTCTTGCGGATCAAAGTTTTCATCTAAAACCCCTAATGAAGCAAACCAATCGCAGGAGGAACAGAGACAATAAAATAAATGAATAAGCATCATAATTCAAGATATTCTAACGAATGACAATTTGCATCCAACACCCTGATAAAACCACCTACCACAATAAAAGGGCATCTGTATCAAAATGAATAAACACATTGTCGATGTCAATTTCTTGAAAACCATAGCTTCAGTTAAAATCCGTACATGGAATACAGTAGTTGCAGGCAAAGAGGCGTCAATAGAGAACAAATAATACCATCACAGTTACCAATTCTCAAGAACGAGGAACCAATAGCTACAGTAGAAGGAGCCGATACAGAACAAACAAGTCATCCTTGAAATCGAGCCAGAACTTCCACAAAACAAACCCTTAAACCTCAAGAAAATAGCAATCTGACTGATAATCCATCAATTCCCCCATGCAAAGAACGCAATGCTGCCAAATAAACAAGACAAAGAGAAAATGACCAACCTCGTCTCCTGCAAATCACAAAGATTGAAACCCATCAGCAAGTTGAACAAAATTAAGAGAAAAAAAGGAAATGAGAAGGTGGAGACAGAGAAGGCCAATACCGAGGATAACATTGACGCCCTGCTGATATCTGCGTATGAGCCACGCGACGCCCTCCACCTGATGAGGTTTCAGGGTACCTGAGACACCCCACGCCGCTACGTCCACGTGATGGTCAGCCCCCTCCTTCCGATCCTCGTCGCCGGATAAGATTGTCCGAGCGGCCACCATAAGCCTCCGCATGTACTGCACCATTTCTTCTCCTTCTACACAGAGAGTGTGTGGGTGAGACAGAAAGAGAGGGAAATATTGAAAAAGGAAAGCGCGCGCCCAATCAAGAATTCCTTCCGCACAGGGAGTGAGAGAGAGAGAGGGGGGGGGGGAGAGGGACATATTGAAAAAGAAAAGTGCGCGCCCGCGAGTTCTTGTAAGACCGAAGAGAGAGAGCACACGTGTCTCCACTTGCCTAGGTGGGCAAGGTCTGCGACACATGGCCCAGGCGGTTCTTGATATTTTGTATCCGTTGTTGTTTCGATCAAGGAAAAGAGCGGCCAGCTACTTAGAAATAGTTCATATGAATCTAATTTTCTAATTGTTGGTACGTGTCTTTGTTTCAGTGAACCGAACAACGAACGAGAGTGAACAGAGAGGAAAGGGAGAGGAAGAGGAAGGGAGGTCGGGCTAGAGGTCGACGCAGCTCTCGCCTCCGCCACAGAGAAAGAGTGGGAGAGAGCGAGTGCCAGGGACAGAGATTCACATACCTGTCCGCCGGAAACCGCTGGTGAAGAGGGGGCACTGGGGCTGTAGAGGAGGAAGGGCAAGTCACTGGGGAGGGAGAGAGAGAGAGAGAGAACGACAGCTGCGTCGGCCATGACCAATGCAGCTCTTGCCTCCACCGGAGACAGAGATAGAGAGAAGGAGAGAGAGGCCTGGGAGAAAGGGAAAAGGCACCGCCGGAGGAAAACACTCGGTTAGTAGCGCCGGTCAGCAGAGGGAGAGTACAGGTGAAGGGGGGAGGCAGATTCACGAAACACCTGCATATTGTTCGCAAAGCCAAATGGCCCCATGCAATTCCTTCCTCCAAATCTTGTGCACTTTCTCACCAACTTTTTCATCACACGAATACGTATGTTGTTTTTTTGTATGGCTGTGAATTTCAAACGACCCTGCAGCAGGCATCCGGCCATCGTCCCCTTATGAAGCTGCCAGAGAATCATCTCCCTAGTTTCACGACCATGGAGCATTTAAAGAATATGTGAATCTATTGTTTCCATCTGCGCATTACAAATAAACCACTCCTCGGCAATGGCAATGCCTATCGATTTCAGTACTGGGGAGGAAGTCTTCCACTAAAATCGATATAGACAAACCGATTTGCCCAAGAAACAGATTCTGTAATCCAACTCGCCTTCTCTAAACTTTTGCTACAAGGTCACCACACCACTTCACCAAATACTGTATGGACAAGTTGTCCACTGATCACCATGTCAATCAACATGAGCGTGTTCCTCCCAAACAAAAGATAACAAAAGCATTCTTATCTAAAAACGGTTTTAGTTTGTCCAGAGACTTTGCTTCCCAAATTAGGCGTCAAATTCCCACCCAGTATAGGAACTGCAACAGCTTGCTGCTCCAAGGTTTTAGCGACCTTGCAGCAGAGAATTTCCATTACCACCCAAACAAGAAATGGGAAAATTGAGTCTCATTGCCTCAACTCTCTTCTCATCTCCAAGTAGCTTCCAAGTAGAATATTAATTATAATACGTCTACTGATGCCAAGGACACACACCTCATGGTTCTGTCCAAACATGTCTCTCCAAACCGCAAATCAATCAGGGCCTTACGAGGGAATGTCCAAGTCACTGTGTCGTGTGATTTTGCCATATCTAGCTTCAAGCATAAGGAGCCGTTTCTTGGGTCACCTTTTAATCAAAGATGACATTGTCAATAAAGCTGTCTATAAAGACAACCGGCATTTGCTCCTTTCCATTACCCAAAATCAACTCAATTCATGCGATTGGCAAAAAAATTAGACACAATTTTTCAGAAAAAAAAAAAATGAAAGTAACAATTGAGGCGTCCGATCTATCCTTTGTTGTTGGAATGAATGGCAAGAGGGGTCGGGCAGGTGGAAGCATGGCTCCCCCCACTTGAGAATGTCAAATTATACATCATCCACACCATCACATGCTTCTAAAGACAACGCTTAGTAAAGGCCATTTTACTGGCCGGCGAGGTTGAAGCCACGAACGAGTACTATACGGCCACTCCTAAGTAAAGTAATAACATTTTAAAATGTTCGAAATTTTATTAAAGAACAAAGAATAATAAGTGAAAGCACCATCACCATGGCTCGGTTTCGTATATTAAAGTTGTCAACTTCTCGGGTGCATGACAAGCATAAGAAATGCAACTTGAATTTTTTAGAGCCGGTTGGTGGCGGAACTCATAAATTTTTTATTATATTTACATATAAAAGACTTGATTAATTTTTATTTTTTTTACATATAAATATCTTTTAAAATTTAGCCTGCCGTGCCATCTCAATATTAATCAGATGTAGTCTAAACCTAAAATATCTACAAGATTCTCAATCAAGGTGCGTCTAGGAAAAAAGACAAACGATCGCTCATTCTTATCCACAAGACGGCGATCTAAAAGGGGCTGAGCCTTCACCTACCTTTGTTGTCGCTGCTCATTATTGATCACCTCCACCATCTTCTTCCTACTCTCATTGAAATTCGTATTTGCTCCCATTATCTATGAAGGAATAAAAGATACTCCAAGGCGGCCGGTCAACAAAATATCAAATTTAATTTAATAGGAAAGTTGTGTGGAACTTCTAACGAAAAAGAAAAGGATCCCATTGTAACCTTTCTCGAGCCCCAATTGCCGGTGAATCTGTGTTTGGAGGTATTTTTTCAGGCTCCCTGGTGCTGGGTTCAAGTTCATACTTCATAGCCACTTTCTGTCCAAATAGATGGGGCTCGGCAGCCTTAATGTACGATTCGCATGGTGTTTCACCTTTTGTGGGTTCTGACCTCAACTCATATTTTTTCAAGTTTATATGTAAATTTTAAAAAAATTTACTTGTTTTACATTAAAAAATAATATTTAATTATAATTAAAATTTAAAAACTTTAATTAAAAACATAAAAAAACGCCACAGATTGTCTTATGCGAACTAAAGGGAAAGATTAAAAAACGTCCAAGGCCGATGACTTGTTCAGAAGTGGTTGACTAGACTCTTCTCGTAAAAGTAGAAAAGTTTTAAAACTAAGGTTTTTTTTGGAAATAATGCATAATATGCGAGTCGATTTTGAAAATTTGGTGAGAGGGGAGCGCTTGTCGAGCCCTACCGCCTTTCCTCTCTTTATTTTCTGACGAAAACCGAGAGGGTTGAAGAGAGTGAGAAAAAGAGCGGGAGAGGTGAAGAGAGAAAGAGGGAGATCGAGAGAGAAGAGACGAGGCAGGAAGGGAGCAGACGAGGGATTGAGAGATAGAGGTGAAGAGGGAGGGTGGTGGAGGTAGGTCTTCCGATTTTCATTTCATTCTTCAATTTTTACATTCCTTCTAAGATTAGAAGTTTGAATCTCTGTCTTGTTAATTTATGATTGAGAATATGGTTCTTATCACTCTTAGGATGAGGTTCTTGATGGAGATGGTAATTCTTGACTATAGAGGACTGAATGAATCATACGGTTAGAATATTTGGAGACTTCCTCAATTCAGTTAAGGGTTTGCTTGGACAGGGAGAAACCGAACAAACTGAGCTTAGAGAAATTGATTTGCAGTATAGTTTAAGAGGGAACATCCTTTTTGGGCTAGCAAGGGGGCTGTGTTACGTATGGTTAGCCCCTGGAGTGCTTTTCTAGTCATCTGCAGATTGGTAATTCTTGAGGTTTTATCTGAAACTGAGATGTGTATTATTCTACCATTGATAAGTTGAACGGGGTGAGCTTGAAGGAGAAGTTTGTTTCAGCATACAGTAAGGGAGTTAATATTGTCGTTCTCTTGAGGGGGCTATGGCAGCGTGCAGTCCCTCCTAGAACCTTACTTAGAGTTTGTATGTCATTGTAAGGGCTGGAACCTACTTGCATAGTAATGGTTTGTATCTAACTCTCGTTGGGGCTAGATTTTAAGCATTTGGTCTAGTATGTCGAGTTTCTAATTATACTGTCTAATTGTCAATAGGTGGGCTGGATTGGGAAACCACACCCAAGGAGATGCCTGGGGAACGTACTGAATAGTATTTCCTTCTTCTGTGAGCAGATTTTAGTATGGTTCATCTAAAGTACATATTCTTGATTGTTTAGTTTGTTAATGCATGGATTTGTTCAAACATGCAACAGACTGTTAGCATAGCTGAATTTTAATGTTTGGTTATAAGATATTTAATTATTTGATATACAGATCATGAAAGAGATAAATATAGCAAATGGAGCATATTTGACCCCTTGTTTAACCGTGAATTGTTGAGTTATATGCCAAATATATTTAAAATATTTAGGTGGTCATGGCTATTTGAAGTTGTTTAAAGCATCTGTTAGGATTATCTCATTATATTATGTATGATTGAGTTGTTTGATGAAAGAATTAAATTAAGTGTACAAGCAGGGTTGGAATTATGATTTAAAAATGGCTATGTTTACTTGTTAAGAAATCAGTCATTCGATAATTGAGGCAAAAATTCAGTTAATAGAAGTTGATATATTTGAAAGCAAGTAGTTGTAATGAGAAGACAAATTTATCAGAATACTACTAAAATCTTTTAGCAAGTCATGATCTCTGATTCTCTATCATGACTGCTTGCAACAGCTGCCTAAGGATGGTGACCAACGATAGTCTGTCAAGCGGCGTGTCCTCTTAAGGGGCCGTTTGATGGCCAGAAAAAAATTTCTGGAAAAAAAATTCCAGAAAAAAAATTCTGGAATTGAAGAAACGGAAAAAATTTTCCATTTTTCCAAAACCCGTTTGTGTCCTGAAAAAAAAAGAGAGGTCACCAGTCGTTGCAAAGAGTGGAACCTTGAGTGGGAGCGAGTCTCTTTTGCGGTAATATAAACAAACTCCAAGAAAGAGATTGATACATGAAAGCTACAAGTCTAATAGCAGTCAACTAAATTTTAAGTGAGTTCAATGGTAAACATTTAAGTTCCAAGCGTAAAACAGCTCTAAGAATTATGCTTCAATGCTTGTTTATATAGAGTGATCTCTCCACTGTCTTTCGATTTATATGATCTGCTGCTTAGTGAGTCAGCAGGACTCATCACTTGTGTATTTCCCTTTTTCAGCTGAGAAAGAGAGAATTTCCGGAGCGATAGAGTTCCTTAGCGGCTTTGTTCCCCTCAAGAATCGGCTTCTTCCTCACAAGAACCTCTTGCTCTCTTTGTTCAAGAACCATAGCCATGTTGGCGTCTGTTCCCAAGGCCACCACCTACCTCCCCACATGCCAACACTCACCCCTGAAGAAAAGCTTCCTCCCTCCTCGAACTCTCCACCTCCCCACCAACGGCCAGCATCAAACCAGAACCCTCTTCACCACCACCCCTAAATGCACCTTCCAGAACCCTAAACCAATTCAGACTGCCGCTGCCGCCGTCACAGCATCTAACACCGTCGCTACCCCTTCCGATGCCGTCGGCGTGTCCACCTTATCTTCCCCTCAAGTTCGGGTGGACATCCTCTCCGAGTCGCTCCCTTTCATCCAAAAGTTCCATGGTAAGACCGTCGTCGTCAAGTACGGAGGAGCAGCGATGAAGTCGCATGCCCTCCAGCAGGGCGTCGTCCAGGACCTTGTCCTCTTGAGCTGCGTCGGCCTGCGACCGGTCCTCGTCCATGGCGGCGGTCCAGAGATCAACCAGTGGCTTCAGCGACTCGCAATCGAGCCCCAATTCCTCAACGGCCTCCGAGTCACCGACGCCGCCACCATGGAGATCGTCGAGATGGTTCTCGTCGGTAAGGTCAACAAGGCCCTTGTTTCCCTCATTAACAAGTCCGGCGGCTCCGCTGTCGGCCTTTCTGGCAAGGACGGCCGCCTTCTCACCGCCCGACCAAACCTTGCTGCTACGGGTCTTGGCTTTGTTGGTGACGTTGCTAGCATTAATCCCAAGATCCTCCATGCTCTCATCGAAAATGGCCACATCCCTGTGGTGGCTTCTGTTGCTGCCGACGAGGCGGGTCAGGCGTACAACATCAATGCCGATACGGTGGCAGGGGAGGTGGCGGCGGCGGTAGGAGCAGAGAAGCTGATATTGCTGACGGATGTGCCGGGGATCCTGATGGATCGGACAGACCCGGGGACAATAGTGAAGGAGGTAGACCTCAAGGGGGTGAAGCGGCTCATAGAGGAAGGGAAGGTCTCCGGCGGAATGATACCCAAGGTGAACTGCTGCATCCGTTCGCTGGCTCAAGGGGTGAAGACTGCAAGCATCATCGATGGCCGGCTGCCACACTCTCTTCTGCTCGAGATCCTCACCGACGAGGGTGCTGGCACCATGATCACAGGCTGAGATTCGTGTCATTTTTTCTTTTTCCTTTTAGCCGTCTGATTCTTTCTCCCTTTCTCATTTTGCCCATCCTTCTGAGATTTACCTGGTGACTTTTGCCGTATTGCTTTAGGGCAGTCACCACAATCTAGTAAAAGGGAGGAAGATTGTAATTTCTGTCATAACTGGCTGCCATTGATAAGGTTTAATGGTATTGTACTGTACCTTTATCGTTAGTGGGGATGAGAATGAGCAAATTTGAAGGCAAGGAGCTTTGGTTTTCTAGCTACTTGGTAATTTTTTTGATGACCTCTGAGATTGCTGATCTTGGTTATTTTAGTTGTGGGAGTACGCTGAAAATTTTCTAGGAGTTTGTTTCTGTGTGGAGTACCTATCGGTACCTGGCGTGCTGAAGAGGACCCATGAGCAGAAAGGACAATAAGTACTGAAATATCAAAATTTTCCGAATGTTCAACTCCAGGTTCAGATTCGATTGTAATCCAATTTTGTAGTCAATAAATCAGTTTAACTCTCCATGTAATTTATTCATATTTAGATCTATTTGTCTTTCTAATAGATTGTATGACATAGAAGGTTCCTCCCCAGACCACAGCCGTCCTCTTTCTCTCGATCTCAACTTCTTTTTCATTTTCTCCTTCACCTTCAGTCACCAGTGGTTGACAATTCACCTGGCGATCTTGGCTCATTTACTATTGGTGGTGGGTTTGGGAAGAGCGTATAATAATCGTATGTTCAGAAACACATCAGTGAGTGTTGCTTTAGTTGGATGCAGTGAGAATGCAAATGTTCACCTTGCTCTTCTTATTGGGCACAGGATGACTTCTGCCTCTAACTAGTTCTTTTTTTCTCCCATCCCCCCACCCCCTTATTGTCTTGTTTTGTTTATTTGCTCTTACTTTCTTTGCTTATGTTTCTCTTTTGTCATTTTCATCTGTTCTTTTTGTTACAGTTGTTTGGTGACGCCACTATATTTTGTTATGAACTTTCATTTTTTTTCTCTCTCTCACTCTGGTTTTTTTTTTTTCAAACCATTAGTTGGCTTGTACCTATTGATTTATAGACAAATTGACAAAGTATTGCGGTTGCGAATGGGCCAGATTTGGTTTGAGGACTTATAATTTTCTATGCTACTGGATGCGGTCCTGACCTCACCTAACAATGTATTTAATCATCCCAATTCGACCCATTTGCAAACCCAAGTTGTTTTCCATTTAGCTTGCCGCCTGCTTCCTTTTCTTTTAAATATAATGAACCGTCTTAAAAGTTAAGAATTATGGATACAGGCACCTGAAAGTTCAGAATCAGTGAACGTTTTAGACTTCAATTGTTGTTAATACTCGGTCAAGTGCGTGGCAACTTGTGACTTAGCAAACAGAACTAAGGCCTGCATTTGTTCAGATCGGTCTGGAGTGTTGACAAGAGAGGAGAAAACAAATAACCAACAGCCCTCTGCTGAGGCCCTTGCATAAGACATCCATTAACAGATCGAGTACGTCATTGCCATGCTAAGCGTTCAAGTTTTATCTTAGCGGGATTTTTAATCCCTTCTTATGGGGACTCACGTATTTGATTTTCCTCGTACAGGATTCAACTGTTCTGACTACTGCCAGAAAAGGGCCGTCATCATGACATGTTAGAACACGTGAAAGCTCGTATTTGCCAACATTGTGCTTCTAAGTTTTTTTTCTTTTAAACCTAAAATTATTTTTTTCTTTTTACTTTTCGTGAAAAAGCACATGAATGCCATTTTCTTCGCAGACCAGGCCAAGATAATGCTTTTGAGAAAGATAGGGTATGAAATTGTGGCCAAGATTATGGTCCCTTAAATGAAAATTTCCCCTTATCTTGTTGGAACACGGGTTGATGCTACACCATATGAGCTGAACGTACTGTTTGTTTTTTGGTGATCGGTGCATCAGAACTCTGGTTTAAAAGAAAAGATTGATATTTCACTCAAAAGCAAGCGCAACTCTCTGCCACAATCTTTTCTTAGGTGACCGTACATCACATTTGTGATTCCGCATTTTCTTCCGGCTGCAATAAAAAGCAAATAAATCGGTGCAATTTGTGGACAAACTTATCATCCGCTAAATTAAGCCCAGGCTTGTTCAAGTGGGGGGTTTCAACTCTAAATTAAGCGACGATTTAAGACAATAAAACTTGGCAATGATGTTTTTTCCGTTTTCACTACAAAAATAAAAGCTGCCACAGGCTTTTACGTGTTTCGTGATTTAACTCAAGTCTACCTTTGACGATTGTTAGAAAAAAACAGACAAGCGAGGCGCGTATCTGAAGTATCCATAAATATGAATCCTTTTTCAGAAAATGCTTTATTGTTTAAAATACTTCCGGGTATGAAGCAAATAGGTGTTAGGCATTGAATATATTCATAAGTCGGTTTTGTGGAAGTCGGGACACATGGGAATGGGCTGTGCTACCCGTTGACTGCTTTTTTCTTAACTAAAATAGCTAAATGAGAAAGTGTTCTTCTTTTCCATCAGTAGTTATCTTGATGATAATGCAGAGTATGAAATTTTGATTTCATTCTAGTTTGAGGAGAAATTATGATTCCAGAATCAAACCATCAACGCCCTCTTTTCAGTCTTCTTTCTCTTATTTGACTACTCTAGAACTGTTTTTGTAATTTTATTGCAGTTTGTTTGCCTGGCAATTATATGCTTTATTATGTAACATGACATATAGATAAGTTTCGATGTCATAACAGTAAAAGTTCCAAAAGTCCGTTGACATCAAAAAGGGTAAATTATAACAGGTGCCACCATATTGAATGCCTTTGTGGAAGTAAAGATCCTTGGACCATATTGAATGCCTTTGTGGAAGTAAAGATCCTTGGATCGATCCATGGAATTGACATCACCATAGACTATCAGAATGCAAATCTTCTGGAATGAAAAGACACCATTACTGAAAGGGTCTATATCTTTGAACTGAGTTCTAAGAATTTGTACACACAAACACATATACAACCAACCAATTATGGAACAGTCAAATAACTCCTTATCTCTGCCGCGAATGCTCAAAAGAAACTGTTTATCTCTTACGAGCATACATAAGGGGAGATAAAGGGAGTTGTTCCAACCATTACCTCGCCGATGTGTTCATAGTGTTGAAATAAATTCTCTGGATGATCACCCTCATCGACCATAAAGTGAGAACATGGAAGCTTGTGAGGACACAATGAAAAACTGGATTATAATTTATATCAAATTTTTTTCCTTTTGTACAAAATAACAGGAAGTTGGAATGATTTACCTGGCCGTCTCATGACTATAGACCAGGTCAGATGCAGCTGACCTGGTGTGCAAAACCACCAGGCCGACAGACTTCCTTGTTGGTGTAACATGAGCAACAGAATGACAACTCAGCCAGTGACTATGGATCACGGCATTTTGTACCTGAAACACCAGGCCCTGATCTCACTTCCATCTACCATGATCTTGTCATCACATAAAGCATGGCCACCAGGCCTGCAAAATTTCAAGTGAATACATATGCTAAAGACAGAATGGAACCCAATACAAGCTTCATTAATTCTATGCCTAGACTTGCATTTACTAGGAGCTAGTTCGTAAGTCCTTTTTCCTTTTTTCCCAAATCGGGCACCAACTACATAACAGAGTAACGTTGAGCGGCGGCGATCACAGGAAGTTGATTTAGAAGTTGGTCATGGCAATAGGAATAGGCCACTGATATGGATCATAGATTACAGGTTCATGTATCCCATGCCTTAGCAACTAATATGTATGAAATACCCTCCGTTCCCTCACCTCATGTAGCAAGAAATATCTAATCATGAGATTTAAGGTTCAAGGGCAAGAATCAGCAGGAAAACAACTACGACACGTGAATTGAAGCTGGCTATCAGCACCTAAGCCACAAACATTTACAAGGGGTTTCTGATGTGATTTTTGCAGCAGTCTTTAGAAACAAAACCTCCAAAACATGGTTGTTAAACTGTGAGTTATTTGAATAAGTTCATCTATCAATAATCGTTTAACAAAATGCCATTCATCGATTGCTTAAGGAGCATTTCCTAAGTGACGAATGTTACCCCAGTTAAACAGACTAAGTTCACTTTAATCAAATAAACAAAGAGAGTAGTATACCTTAAAGTAAAGAGGAAGCCTGTAGACTCCACGCCCCTGTCAAGTATGATTCCCCTGTACAACCTCCATATTCGTCAGCTAATTCTGCGATCCAAGATGTGTAACGATAGTCCTCTTCCACTCTGAAGAACTATCAAACTGAAAGATGGACACTGTGAAAGGGTAATCAAGATTGAATTTGGTTCAATCTGTTGAACCATACAGAATGCAAAATCATGTGGAAGATGTCATATTTGACAGGTTTGCTGTGCCATAAGAAATGTTTTTGCACTTGCTTAACATTCTTCTGCAGAGCAATGTACCTCCTAAGAGGAATAGCCATAAGAATATCCTTCAACTTGGGTATGTCCTTCTCTGCCACAACCACTGAAAATTCACTCCAATTTAAAATGTCATCAAAAGGTAGCACAAAATTGTCTGCTATTATCACAGGAACACACTCATTGTAAATTGCCTCAACTATCCTTGGGCTGTTAACCTCATAACCCATAGGGCAAATACAAAACTTGCTTGATTTCATATGCTGAACATAGGACATCTGTCTAGAAACTCGATTTGGTAGAGGTCCATAGATTTTCATGTCTTCATCTTTATCAGACCAATACTTTAGAAGTACTGGCCGTACTCGTCCATGCATGTTTCCTGCAAAGAAAGCAAGGATTGACCGCTGGGATACAGGTCTTCCACCAAGGTATCTGAGGGGTCTCTTTGGAGTGCGGATAGTGGTTTCCGGGAGTGAGACATCTTTCCCACGAACGAAAAACCCTTCTGACAGATCGGCGTTGCAAAGGGCCTTTATGGTGTTATGACAAAGTTCTTCGTGTTCCTTCGTAGTGTATGGACCCTAGAGAGAGAGAGAGAAAGAGAGATCCATGAGATGTAAGGAAGATTTGAAAATGTTCAAGCCAAAAGTAGGATCACAGAGTTTCAGATAGATTGCTGGCAAAATGATGCTTACCCAGTCATGGCAAGCGACAAGAAAGTGATCTGCTCCTCTTGTTCGATTCCAGAACCGGTACTTTGATGCAATTGTATTCACATAGTCCCTCAGATAGATAGAAAGTGGGCGCATATTGTGCGAATTAGGAACATACAAAGCTAGCTCTAACTGATGAGAGCCATAAGGTAAGTAAAACAAGTGTGCCTTCTCTGGGTCCTTCACTACGAATTGTCTGTTCTCCTCCATCAATTTCATAAACCATCCTTCAGATGCATAAATTCCTTTCAGCTCTGGTGTATGGAAAATTGGTCTCTCTCCATCTGGGTATATGTAAACTTTAAGTATCTTTTCCATGAGCTCATAGCTCCTGAATGTTTAGAAATGGAAAAACAGAATGCTGTCATGAGTTTTCATAGAAGAACAGGTGATAAAAGTGGAAAATATACATGCATGCTTTCAGAAAATAGTACATCCCTATCTTTTGCCAGGTAGGTGACAGGGCCAGAAGTAAACATTCTGCCATATTAGGATGAATCATGTGGAGACAATAAGGAGCAAAGACAGTTCAAAATTCAGTGCAACTCAAAAGTAGAGAAAGCACTATGTGGCCATAGTGCAGAACTGGAAATCACTATCAGAAGTGCACTGCCCATATTAGATTGACCACATAGACATTGAATGTCATCAGAACAATTGTGAGTATGTCCATTTATCGTATTCCAACAATGGACATAGCTGGTTACTATATTTCCTTGCATACATGATCTTCAGGTTCAGTATAGAATATTGAAGTTTCTAAGTTATTCGCAGTGCAAAAAAATACAAAAAACAGTAGTAGTTGTAGTTCTACTAATGATAATAACGATTAATATAATATAACAACCATAATAGTAATACAGAAAAAAGATAATGGAGTGGAAGCCAAAACAGTTCTCACCAATTTTTCCATTTTCCTTTTTCCTTATTTGGTTAGAAGATACTCTAAAATTTTTTCCCGGCTGTGTAAGCAAAGTGAAGAAAAATAGACCTGCTATTGCCAAATAAATAGAAATTTATGTCTCTCATTTACATTTTAAAGATACTGATACTTCCACAATTGCTAATCCTATGGCCCAACAAATTTTCCCATTGGCTAGTGATATTTAACATGTAATTTCTAAAACAAAAAGTTTGACAACACATGCTATATTCAGAACATCACTGCACATAGGTAAGTCCATTTCTATTCTTCACTATGTTCTCACTTGCCTTTTTCCTTTGTCACGTGAGCAAATCCACCAAGCTCCCCGCTGCCATACTATTACATGTTGTGTAGACAATGGTTCTGAACCTAGACAGATTTATGACAAGATTTCGGCTACATAACACAAGCCTCCTTAGTCCTTACTGGTGTCATACCAACAGATGCACTTGGTACCAGTATGGGTCAGCCAGTTTTTGAGCTTAATTCAATCTATTTTATCTTCCCACCACTGCACCAGACATGTAGCCTGAGACTGGCATAACAAATATCCGGTTCTAACTTTGTAACATGCAAATTATTTATGGTGCATGTACTTGCATGCTTCAAATGCGTATATATGTTCTATGCCTAGATAGAAGCCCTGTAGGTGCTTAGTTATATTCGACTACATAATAAAGCTTCTTGAACATCCCTAGTAAGCTGGAAAATTTCCATGCTTTGTACGATGAACTCCACGGAAAACTGATTTCTTATTACAGTGGAACATACTGTTAGCATCTTCCAAGCTCATTATAATGACATAACAGGGATAAGAAATATCCACCCATCAAATTCAAGCATGTAAGGAACCTCTCAGCATGCAGCATATTTCCACCAGAAGTAGAGCTCCTAAATACAGGTCCACATATCCACCCCACAATTTAGAGCAAACTTAAAACCAAGATGCATATTAAGTAAAAGCATCTCATGGGTGAAACTGTGTAACAGAATTGATCTAGGAAACCATGCCGTCCTCTTCCAAAATAACTCTGCGACATGGATTATAGAAAATACCTAGCAACCAGGAGTGGAGACAGCGTCAGAGAAGCCTGACCTCTCCTGACATATTGAGAAATCCCAAAAAACAAATACAAAAAATTGAAAAGGACATTTGATGGTCGCCATATCATAAGATACTATCTCTTATAAAAATTTTACAAAGCACATGGCCCTCCTATATCTCTTTATAAAATTGGAACACTTTCCATAAGATAATTTGAAAAGTCCATGCTTCAGCTTTTCCTTTTTGAAGTTTTCAAAACCTAACCCCCAAAAAATGCCCAAAAACCACAGACTCACCATAAAAAATGAACAATGAGAGGCCACTGCTCTCTCTCTCTCTTTCTCTCACACACACATCTGGCTGCTGGTGGCCAGTGCACATATCCATGGGCCTGAGTGAATGAAAGGTCTAGCAATCCCTTGGCCTTGATAACCAGAAACCATATATAGCTGGCTCCCCTGTAATAATTTTCTGGTTCAGTCCCTTCTAGCAACCTAATTACCTACATTTTGTGGATCCAGGAAATAGCGTAAATAAGATAATCCTCTTACCATCCTTCATCCATTAGCATGGGTGCAAGCAGAAATGATAAGTAGGCTACTCTATCAGGCTTAAATTACATGGTTTTAATATGAAAAAATACTCATGTACAAGAAAAACAAGGGCAAAACTGCTCATCATATCTTTTTATCCCTTTCTAGAATAACAACTTTAAATTGACAACAATAATAATGTAGTTACTAAGTGGGGCATTTTGGGGTAACAGGAATGTCTGACAACCGCGAGCCTCTATATTCTTTTTTGATGTTTTTTTGTTATTTCACAGTTATCACAAAAAAGAAAAGGAATCATCATGCAATGATTATTCAACAGATATTTTATTATTGTGGAAGAGTGAAATTATATGCACAATCAAGTATAGCAGGTGACCACTAATGCTTCATCGGATAGACCGGCTTTTTAAATTTCTAGGATAAGAAAACAGAGAAAATAATGCCCTTTAAAAATGGAAAAGGCTTAACTGTTTAAAATGCTGAGTATTTGGAATGGACCTTTTGAAGGTTGAAACATTTCGGAATATTGGTGGGTGCAGATCAGGATCATCTGTAACTATAGGGGCATTTTGAATCTCGTGCTTGGCATATAGAAGAGCCTGATCTGGGGGCATAAATCCCACTTCATTCTACAAGTCATAGAAACAAAGAAGAGTGTCCTTCATAAAGCTCATCGTGTCAGTCAAGCAACGGTATCAACACTAGACTGTATTCACCTTTGTACGAGAATCTGCCCGAGTACGTTTAGGAAAAGACAACGCTGTAGGTGCTTTCAGCTTCGACTTTGGTATGTCATTCTTCGGACGGATTGTTTTATTCCTATTTGCACCTATTGGAATGAAATTGGAGCGTGAATTGGACATCCTTGAACCTTCCAGAATATTTTGTGCCAACGAAGAGCCAGAAGCTTCCTGTTTACTGGAATTTTTAGCAGTACCGTTATTCTCATAAACAATTTCTGAAACAGGTTCAGCAAAATCTGACACTCTAAGACCATCATCGCTTGGTGGCGTATTGGGGCTTGTAACACTTGTTGTGTTAGATATAGTGGAATTGAACAAAGTAATTGCCTGAGGTGCTACCCGTGTGGCCTGGTCTGCAGGCTGGTTCACTGGAAACGATACTGCAGGCAGTTGTTCATCTCTAACATTAGAAGGCACAGTTCCACTCTTCCGTGTTGTGTTGTTTGGAGTCTCAAATGTAGTAACTGTAATTACAGAGAACAGAGGCCGAAATGCTGCTGGATGAGGAAGTGAACAAGTCTGAAGTACGGCACCAGCAGTAGTCACAATTGCTATGACTAAGATTATTTTCTTTGTCTCAAATCTCCAATGCATTGGATGAAACTCCATTTTTACATCAGGGTGAGATTTTGCCTACCTCATCGCAGGAACCTGGAATTATGTAGGAATGAGATGAATTTCTAAAAGGCACGTGGTATAGCTCATTAAAACGCTTGCAGATCAGAAATCCATCAAAACATCAGAGAAAAACATTAAATATGCTCCACAGTCAATGTTGTACGGAGGACTCCCTCGATGCGCAAAAAAATCAAACAAGGAAAAATAATGAAATCTACATCATGAACACAGGAAACAGTTGAACAAGAAACAGGCCGGTCACAAGGATGTAAGAATTAACCAAATGCAGAATTTTGATGATTCCTTCAACTGCAAGATAACACTTGTTGGAGTATAGGTCATGCATACACACACACACACACGTGCACAAACACGCATGCACAGAATATAAATGTATTATACAAATGTAAAAGTAAATGAATAGATGTTAAAGATATATTTTGTTAAAATAATGCAAATAAAAGGCTAAACTAAGTTGTTGATAATCCTCATGTATATCAACAGGACAAAGCAACTCGAGCCATGAAATAGCCTAATTAGACTATACAACCAATTGACTATAGCAAAGATACTCCTTTTATATACATATGTATGTGCATATCGATCTTTAGCATTCACTAATAGAAAAGAACGATAGGAGTACAAAGAAGTGGCCATTCTAACTAGATCTTGCAAACTATATCTATACTGACTGTACAGAAACGTAGGAGGCTAATTCCTAAAGAAATTGAGACCCCGGTCATTCAGACAGTTCACTACCTCAATGAATTATACTAATAATTGTAAAATCTACAACACACAGGTAAGGCAGAATAGAATGAAACTACTTCAAAAAGCAGCAAATCCAGAGAATTTAAAGAAAAAAAAAAGTGGTAATGCACATAGGGTAAAACTTAAAAGGAACATGAAGCATGAGGCACGATACTGTAGATTTGTACACTTCATAGAATAAACATACGCAAAGATCTAAGTCCTGAAAACTAGAAAACAATGAAAACTAAAATTCCTCGGTGAAGAAACAATCTATTCCACGCAGGAACTACAAATGATACAGAAACAACGACAGGTTATAAAAGCCGACCAACTAAAACACAATTTCTACCCTACAACTTGAACCAGAAATGAAAAAATAGTAAATAACCAACAGGTACATGTACTGCAAGCGATGCACGTGATTATTCCGCAACGAAAACTGAAAGAACGTGAAGATTCCATGAAAGGACATGTGAACGAAGATAGAAGCACAAAGAACAGAGAAAGTAAACAACCTTGCAGCACTTCCCTCACCACTTGATCCGTAATTTTCATCTCTTTAGCAGACAACACGTAGAATCTGAAGCTTAGAGATCTAGAAAAGTTAAGCAGATCAAGAAATGGAGAGCTAAAAAGAAGAAAGACCGATCACCGGGGATCCCTCTAGCGATCTTCTGCTTGCTCGAGAGAAAAAACACAGGAAAGAACACCGACCTCGGAATTAAATCGTGAAAAAAAAGAAAGTTGAAGTCCACCAAAAAACTTAGATGGAACGAAGTAAATGTAGAAGTTGAAAGCTAACGGTGGAAAATAAATAAAACGAAAAGGAGGAGGAATGTGGGGGCCAGCTCACAATCGGAGGGGAATTCGGTTGCATGCAAGAACGGAAGAGTCAGCAACGGCAGCCATATTTATACTCCCGCGAAATCCTTCTACAACCAGGCCCGGCTTGTCTTTAAACCACGTAAATGCCACTCTGCTTTCAGATCTGGTTCACGCACCCGTGGAGCGTGGATACTAGTCCAGATCCACTGGACCCGAACCTAGCGATATTTGAAATGACGAGTCTCGGTTGGTCTGATTTTAACTTGTGCATTGTATTAGTCTATTTGGGCGTTTGATGAGGTCGGGATTGTAGAATTGTAGAAATAAAATTCTCATCTTTTATGAAATAAAAATTGCTTTATCAAACAAAGAATATTGATTCCGAAATTATAAAATCTACAGTTCATCAAACTAAGGATCGTAGGTCTTACCTACTATCCATACTTAAGATCCTTATTTTGCTTTTTTATTTTACTTTTTTACGTTGAAGAATGCCAAATTTAATGTTAAAGGAAGGAGAGTCTGTTCTTAAACCATGATTCTCAAATATAAAAGATGTTAGATTCGAAACCATCAAACACCCTCAACAGCACGGTTTTCTTTCGTTGGAATGGAAAGGAGAAAAAAGAAAAACAACTCCTACGCCCGACTTGATTACACTTCGAACGTTCCCCAAGTTCGACGGTCAAACACGTCATTGGTATTGGTCTCAACAGATGGGCTGGGCTGGACCGCTGGTGCAAAAGCGGCCCCAGTATGTAGAAGGAAAAATGAAAATATTTCACCTGGAGCCCTTTCTTCGATCATAATTCTGAAGTGGGAAAATAGTTTCCTTAATTACATGCCCCCACTGGTTTGCAGAAATTGGATTTTAAAAGCAGAAAATGTATAATTAATTTTTAAAAAAATCTTAATTTTTTTTTAAAAAGTTGCAAAATAATTTGAATTGGCTGGCGAATCGGATTGGTTTGCCATCGATCTGATTCGAGTCAGTTAATTAAAACTGAGGCTTTAAGATAAACGTTGTTGTTATAGAACTCACAGCAGGTAGAACGGCCGCCATGTGAATCGTCATAGTTTGATTCTCATCGGGCATTCTGCCTTGTTGGAGATGAAGTTACAAGTAAAGAGGTATACTCAAAAGAGTTCCCTTGCTGCTTCGACTTCTGCCGTTGCTTCAAGTTTCTGTTTCTAATAAATATTTTAAAGAAGACGTGGGATTTGGAAAACATTGAGAAGGCAAGACACGTTTTCCATATTCTTATCACAAGTTAGATCCAAAGATTCCAAACTGAACTGAGATCTCCCCTATAAGATAGGGTCTGAACCCGGTTTTGGCGGATCTGTGGTTGAAGTCATCACGATCTAGGTCCAGGTCCAAAACCGAGGTCTGACCCGAACTAGTTGCACGTCAAAACCAGGGGCACGCAGACAAGCTACTAAACATTTTTGGGATCCGGGAAGCGAGGAGGAAGGTGACCTTTCTTACCCTTGGAACACGCAGTCCATTCGGTTGGTAGTTGCTACAAATGCGGGGTAATCGGAAAAGCATGCACTTTAAAGTAAGATACGTGCAAACATCCACATAGCCTGAACTCCGGAAACAAGAGAAAGAAGAGGGGTAGGATCTTGACTCCTCATAATGGCTCTCAATTTTCCTGGTTCAAGTATTCCAGTCACACTATGTATCAGAAATACTTTCATGCATAATAAGCACCATGGTCGACCATTTCCCTTTCTCTCGTTTGCGAAGCTACAAGGATGAAAAACCAACTTCCAGCATTATGTACATATAAATCTTTCTTTAGAATCAGAAATTACATTGTTCACTTTTGGCCATTTCATGGTTGTTGGCAGCCATTGAACAAGCAACTTGAACGGTGACTACGTGAAACAATTACAATAAGAAGGACAATTACTGAAAGCATGAATGAGGATCTCACCGCCTCTTCAAAGGCATCTTCCTTCTTCCCCTTCTCTAATGGTTGGAAAATATCAGCCAAGAGATCAGCAATTCTGTCAATAAACTTCATGACCCTTTCCTTTGCCTTCTCCAAAATCCACCTCAGAATTTTGATGGTTGGATCCTTGTCTGAGCTGTGGTTATCTGGAAGTTGATTTCCATCTTTCCCCCACAAAATCATAGTGAAGCATAAATCAATACACATAATTTATTTTCGTGAAAGACGAAGGAAGAGGACATGAGATTGAAGGACAAGAAATAGACCTGCGTAAAATGAATCTTGGAACTCCCGTACCGCCTCATTTTTCATAACGGCATCCCAAACTGCCTTGTCGGAAGCTAAAGAAACAACCATTTTCTGCACGTAAACAAAGAGGCTCAGAATATCGAGAACATTAATTTTTATGAAAATCCAGCGGCCAAAAAGAGAGATGGCAAACACATATGGTAAAAGTTGCTTAGAACAATCAAGAAAGCTTGAATATGTTGCTGTAACTCTCATTTAACTGCCAAGGTTTTAAACCACCTGGTTGGCCCGTGGGAAAATCCCAATACAAAATATCACAAAAACTGTGCCTGATACCATGATTACTGGAGACACTTATTTCAGAGCATTTTCTAAGAAATAACCGAGTTGAGCAGAGTATCATAACTTCATAAGTAATTATGCCACCTGGAACTAGACACCTATTTATACACTTGTTTGGGAAGAGAAACTATGATTGATATAGTGGGTTGCGTTTTAGTTGTCCTCAAAGCAGTCGGAGTTCAAATCTCATGAGCACCACCATTAGGCCTGGTGGTGTGGTGGTGTGGGTACTAGCCTTAGAGTTTTACATACGGTTTGACCAAGTCTCATGTTCCAGTGCAGCTTTTCTCATGTTAGAAACGAGGAAAAAAAAACATTTCAGCTGACATTACAACTGTATTTCTAGTAATTCACGAAAACATCACCATGTCCAAAGGTAGTATGTGTTGCATACTGGAACCTTTCCCAAACTTCGATAAGAGAACCTGGTCACTGGTAGTGGTGTACGGTGTACTTACCTTAAAGATCTATATGTTATCTGTTAAAGCGGTCTCCTGGAACTCCAGCATAAGTATAATGTATAAGTCAAGACTCCAACATGGTTTCTCAGATCGCTCCCTTTTTTGGGTTTTCCTTGACTCAAGAGTAGCCAAGTGAAACCATTGTCACCACTAAGAGCCATTTGACTTGTAAATAAGTAGCAACTTGCCTTCTTTCTTTTGAAAATGTAAACATTTCTTTCTATACGACAGAAATTACTTCATTCATCAGATAAAACAGGTTCTCAATTTTATCACCAACTATTATGCTAAGACACTTTATGAAGCTTCCTCAACTTTTTTCAAACAGGATGAACCTCGTGGTTGGCTTGCTTGATCATTGCTTTGATCAGAAACCAGTGCATAAATGGAGCTCATTTCATTGACTACACCAAATCCAGGTAATCCTGGCATGCTGTCAGAACAAAGCCTCAATTTGCATGGTTCACTCAATCGTCAAGCATCACAAACCATAACTTATAGTAACTGCAATCCAAGAAGGCTGCATGAAAATACTGGAATCCATTGACGTCGAAGGCCTCTATCTAGATTCAATACCATAAAGGGTGCCAAGTTGCAGTTTCTATAGTTGAATCAGTTGGACCATACTTCTTACTATAGCTACAGGCCCTCAACATGAATGCAAGCAAAATCTATCCATCCTGTAATCCCTGATAGGATACTTTTTCCATTCAAGGAGGCACTTGTCAGAACTTCGGATGCAAGCTCTTGTATATGCAGAAAGAATTATTATAGTCTAGTGTAACCAGTTGAGTGTAAATTGTGGTAATGGACGAAATGAAGCAGATTCCGCAGCCATCAGAAATTTTTTCACTAAGGGTAAACATAGCTCCATTCTGAGGCATTCGTGATGGTTCTATAGCAACGTAACATTTAACAGTTAACTCCAATTGAGCAGTGTAATGTATTTGGTATGGCCATATAGGGAAGAAGAAGCTCTAATTAGTCATCCTGCAGCAATGCCCTATTTATGAGATCTATCATGCTGCAATAACCTGGTGCCGAGAATGTTGGAGATGAAGAGTAGAAGCATGACATCAAGTTGTTTCCATGATTGGGGCAGTCAAATGCGTAGCAAGTAATGTATTAAAAGCCTTTCTCTGATCTTTTGCATGACACCAAGTGCCAATAAATTGAAAGCTATAAAATAAATTTGGTCCATCAGGCTTTGGCTGCCACATGGGAAGAATAGAATAACTCATTGGATTATTGAAGAACTGATACTACCACAATACTCAAGCCTACAAGTTTTCATATGAATACACCCTAATGGCCTTTGATATAAGATTATAAGTACTTTGCTAGGTATCTAGTGCTGATTATTAGTATAGTTTATGCATTGATAGCAACGCTCGGGAACCAAACATAAATTACTCAGAATGTTAATTTTGTGATGTAGAGTCCCTTCACAATTATTACAGCTGTGAGTTCCAATTTTAAATCATGCAACCCGACTCTGGCGATAGTATGACATTAATGTGATCTCATATTGCTAAATTAGCTAACTCTGTTCTTCTTACCACAGCCATTGTTAGACGTTTAGTTTATCATGCTTCTAAACGTTTATATACCTCTAATTGCTAACACAGACTCAGTCTCAGAGTCAGTTGGGAACAAAAAATTGACAGCAATTTAAGTTGGAAATGGGATGGCACATGAAGAACCCAACCTGAACAGAAGGATCTGTATGCAGCAAACGAAATGCATCAAGAACTCTCTTACATCCATCAGCTTGCAGAATTCGGGGATTCTGGATATGCAAAGAAGGTTCAATCCAATCCAACTCTGTCTCAGAGGAAAAAGAACTGCTTGGGGAGGCGGCTGGATAGACTCCCTGATCATAGACAGATTCTTGATTTCCCCATCGAGAATGAAATCCAGCATCCGAGTTTTCTAGACGCACAACAGGCAAGACAACACTAGAAAACCAAATGCAACAAAAAAGGAAATAGATTAATCAAGTACCACGTTGGCACAATTTTTATTCAACCATGGTTAGCTAACACGGCAAAAATCATGTAAGAAGGAAATAAATCAAACTCATTTTATCATGAGCAAAAGTTCAATACTGATTTAAGAACGGCGTCCGGTCTCTCCAATAAACAAACAACGCCACCATTTCAGCAATAAAAGGAAAACAGAAAAACTATACCAAAAAAATCCTTAGTTTGGTATCAAACCATGGAAAGCAACCAGGCTAAGCAATTGAGAGAGAAAGCGAGAGAGAGGTCAATTACTGTTGAAGGGACGCTACGGCTTGCTCTGCTTCGTCTATGGAAGGCACTGGCCCGAACTCCAGATACTTTGAGGAAGCACCGTTTTGAAATCCACAATCGACCTCTTCGAATCCAACTGATTCCCAGTCCTCAGCATCAGAGAGGAAATGGGCAGACGGGCACCACCCTGTGTTCGACGATGCTGAAGCATTGGCATGGACAGGCAGGATGAGCATGGAAGAAGATGAAGAAGAAAGGGAGAGGAGGCTCTTGGCGTGCCTCTTAACCGTGAGCACGCCGCCCACAAATGGCTTCTGAGCGCCGCCGATGGCAGCTCCAACTGCCCGGCCGGCTGTCCTCAGCATCCCGTCGACTCCACCTCTGTGCTTCCGATCTTTCTTCTGCCAACAGCCCCGCCCTTGGACTTTTTTCGCCTTATCCTTCTTCCCCATGATGACAAGAGAACTCAAACGGTAAGCCTATGCCCTATGAATTGACTGGCACGGATAGTTTCCTACAGTTCATCTTTAAAACAAAGTTGCAAGATTCCGTATCATTTTCTACAAGATCCCGTATCATTTTGTAAAACCAGTTTGACATGTTTCATCATTTTATAATGATCGTTTTTTCTTTCTCAATTGATTGAACCTTATTAACTATCATAGATTTTATTTGTGTCGTTAATTAAGTGTTTATATGTATAAACAGGCTTACATTACGTGGGTGACGCACATAAGCTGATACGCCATTATTGACAAACCGATACAGAGACAAGGGACAACAGCGGAACATCTAATAAACCGTTCAAAATTTTCTCCTACTCTTGTAACTATTTGCAAGTTTTAACAAATTCGTCCTTCTAATTCTATGTGAGCATATGTGGTAGGACCGAAAAGTGAATGGTGCCAAGCTTTTAAAGACCTGAACCAAGAAGGTTCCATCCAATCAAACAAGATGGCTAACACAGTTAGGATGTGATTGTCTGATTGATGCCTTTCATGCACGAGGGGAACGATTGCAAAATGATTAGAATGAAGCCACAGACGGAGAGATCCAGAAGGGGAAGGAAAGGAAAACCAGTTTTGATTCTAGAAGTCAGTCTCTATCATGGTCTTTAGCGTCACCAGCACGTACCCTTAACCATATCAGCTGTATAATTGATAGAGAGCAACAAGTTATCCTGTTGGAGAAGTTCCTGGTTAGGGGGAGCCAAAATTTTAACTTCAAAGCAAGATGGGTGCCCACTACAACAACAAACATACAACCTTCAAATATAACCCTTGTCCTCTTTCATTGTTTATTTTTTATTACATAAGTCATTTCGTAAAGAAAGAGATGGAAACAATCGTCTTGGGATGACGTATTTATAGGAGCCAATATACACGTTTCGTTGCACGTCGCAACACACAATCTTGTTACAGTTAAAACGGACAACTCATAAAAGTTTAAATCTAATCATTATAAATATGAATATTGCAATCACAAGACACAAAGGGACTATGTAGGAAAGGAAAATTCATACAATCCTGAATTTTTTATTTTCCCACAAACATGCTTATCGTTTCAGAATTTAGGCTTTGTGCTTAACTTCACGTAGCAGTTTATATGTTTACATATAAGAGATGAGGGCGTGAAAGCATGTCTCACCCTCTGGACATGCGTCACGGCATTCACATAGCAGTTTATATGTTTAGGTATAGGAGGAGACAACATGAAAACCCGTCCCACCCTATGGACAGACACCCCAACATTCACATAGCACTAGCAGTTTATATGTCAAGTAGGTGAGGGCATGAAAGCCTGTCCAACCTATCCTATGGACATGTCTTTTCCTCCCTGGCTACTATGTGATAATTTCAAATTCAGTTTACTATTTATGTATAATGTGATTATACAAAAGATAAATTTACCGTTTATACTCACCAAGTTAAAGTTTCTGATGTGGCCAATGCTTGCTTGGGTTTATATACTTAAATTTCGGAACTGCCCAAATAAGTTGAAACGCCTGTTCTGAACAGTCATCTTCTGTAGTTCTGTTCCCGTTCATTCCAAGATTTCATAAGCCAGTCTATCGTAAAAGCCAAAACTTACCAGACCAACATGTGAGGGTCGCGTCTTTTGCCGAATCTCTTTCCTGTAAACTCCAAGTTAGAGATGCTAGAATGCAGGAAAGCAGTGGATGTCAACAAAGGGGCTGAATAACAAGAGGAAAAAAAGAAGGTAATTTAATATACGGTTTGCTTGAATTAAGATCTCATGAGTTGGGTAATGCAATCAGTTGGGTTGAGTGGCGTGTTGTAGCTATGTTCTTAGTTCGATTCTTAAAAGTACCATCTTAATGGTGTATTGAGAAATAGTGCCATTATCAAGTCAAGTGGAGGGGTTCTTGTCCCACTTCTTTTGTCTCTTTCCACTCCTCCAGGTGGACCAAAAATACGAAGGCAGGTGGACATTGAACCATTTTTGAAGATCAGGAAAAACATATCTCTTAAGTCAGAAGATGAAAAAATCTACAAGAGCAGAATAAGACCACTCATTTCATCATGCTCACGGCTCACCCTCTAAATAAAAGAAAGCCACACATAGGAGACTCCCACGCGTTGGAGAAAGAAAGCAATGAATTGTGGCGAGGGTTGGATGATGAAAATACTGAGATGTGTTTACATGTGAACCCTCCAAATTCAACAATGAATATAATAGTGGAGAAAATGATGAAATAGATAGCTGAAATACTGGAATAATAAAAGATAATTCAACAATGAAATTAAAAATGGAGAAAATAATTGCATTCCAGGGAGGAGGAAAGGCATTCTTATTTTTGACGGCCTTTTTAGATTTGTCTGCAAATTTTAAGGTAACATAACGTTTATCGAACAGAAAAATGTCGCTTTCACTCATCCGAAGATCCAGGAGACATATTTATACCGACGCCGTGCCGGCGTGCCCCCGATTTGATTCGGCACGGACACTGTGTTGACGGAAGAGGAGGTCTTGACAAAAGAAGGCCGTGCAAGGTGAGCCTGATTTGAATTCCGATCGGAAGATCTCAGGTTCAGGGTTTCTCGAATTCAGTGTTGGAGAAACCCTCTTCCCCCGCTGCAACGAGGATTTCTCTCTCCCTCTCTCTCTCCGCGCCTTGCCGGTAAGTCCGTATCTCTCTCTTAGCCGGCCTAGGATTTTGCCGGTCGAAACCCTCGGCTATCCGTCAGCGTTCCGTCACAGTCTCCATCTTCACCAGCCGAGGGTTTCACCCTTTCAACGCGCCTTCGTAACAAAGACGCTCTCCACTCGTAAAGCTTTTAACCGTCACTCTTTTTGTTTCCTTTCCATCTAAAAAGATTCAGTTAGAAAAATGAGAGAAAGTGCGGTGTTTATGACATTATGCCTTAAGCTAGGGGTATTTCAGTAAGAAGACTTCGGCTTAAGTCCAGCTCACCCAGCCGACGGTCTGGATACTCCACATCAAATCGGAGAAAGGAGGGCCACGAGGGACGAAGAGCAGGACGAGCAGGAGCTAGGGTTTCCGAGCCGACGATGGGTAAGCGATTCCCTCCCCCCTTCTCTCTTTCTCTTTCCGTTCTCCTTGGTTTCTCCATCGTAGATGAGAAGATCATCTGACCTTGGAGAAATGCATCCCTTTTCAGTGGACGGATTGCGGTTTTAAGTTTTCGATTCGTCCGTTGTCTTACAATTTTCTTGGAAACTACTGGTGGGATTGTCTTCGATATTATCCTCGTGATTTTTGCTTCTTGTTATATTTTTTCGTTGCTTGCTAGTTGTTTTGCACGACTTCTATTGTATATGTTGTCTGTATATGAATATTTGGTATTGTGCTATTAGTACATGAAGTTACATTCATAGTTCATATCGTTATCGGTTCCCTTTCCGCCGTATATAGGGTTTGGGATCTGCAGGTATCTGTTTTTTTGGGATTACTGTTAGAAAATTGTTGTTTGCTGGAGAAATGGTGAGGATGAATATACTCCATCGTATGGTTTGATTATAATGGACAGTCAGTAATGATTGATATATCTGAATGAAGTGTTGATATATCACTACGTAAACCTGTAATTGAATAATTTTAACTAAAAGTAAACCTGTAAAACGTCGTCGCGTTTCTGAAATTATAACCGGGGGCAACCTCGATGACAAAGCAGTGCACCGGGCTCAAGCAGACGGCCCACATCCGGTTCAAATCGGACGGACATCGTTCATCTAAAACCAAAACCCTGAAAAACCTAATAAAGCGTCGCGGGCGTCCGCCTCTTCCCCTCCGTTCAGGCACAGGAAGAGGCGGGGAGGTCTAGGCTTTCTGAGCTGACGATGGGTAAGCTCTCTGTCTCTCTGTCTCTCTCTCACACACATGGACGAGAATTGTCTCGATACCGTCCTTGTCTTCTTCATCGTGTTTGAGGACTTCTCATTTTGGAGAAATGCAATTCCTTGCTAGTCAATTATGATGGTTTTTTATGCGTTTGTTCTGTTTACTGACCGTCGTTCAGGGGGTGGGATGGGTGGCGGGAATGCTTGTGAAGTGTCTTCACCGAAGTCTGTTGTAGTTTCTGCTGCCTACCTTACCTCCTCTTTGATAAAGGTTTCCCACCATTTGTCTTGCATTCTCTTTTGTGATTGGTGGCCGTGGCGTTTCTTTCCTACTGTATCGATGCGTGATCTTACGATATGAGCTTGGGTTTGTGGTTCCATTGACCGCCGTAGTTTTCTGTGGGTTTGATGCATATTACCTTTTTATTTTCGGCTACATATGCTTGTTTTTAATGTGTTATTAGATTAAGATTTGGTTTTCTTTGTTCCCATGTGTAGAATTTCGTGGCAGTTTTGACTTGAAGTGTCATGCTTATTTGATTTTGATTTTTCATTTTATGATTTCCGTAAGACTGCTGTTGTTTGGCCAAGTAGCGATCTTTGAAAGCTGAGACGTGCACTGATATTCTAAATAGATGAAACAGCTGATTTGTCTTCTCTTTGTGGTTTTGTTGCTTTTAGATTATTTGTCCTTGTCCTGCTGTGCCGCTTGGGAACTCTTCAATGAGTTCTTAGTGATACATCTGCTGATTGTTCGATCTGCTTTTGGTGGATATTGTAACTTTGCATTCTGTATATATTTTCTTTAATACTTGCTGTGTGTATGTGCACACTGACACAAACATGTGTCTACTTGAAGATGTTGTTGCATAAGAAGCCTCAATAGGTGAAGCACTGAAACCTAATCAAGGTTTACGTTCTGTCGTTTTGCCCTCAATGGTTGCTATTAGTCTCTCGGTCTCGTTATTAATGGTGGATGATGTTATGTTATATTAAAACTACATTTTTGAAATTGAAAATAACTTGAATGAATTTAGGGTACCAATGCATTTTGAACTGGGTTGAGAACATTCTCATCATCTAACAAGTCGGGTCTCGTCTCCTTTTTCAATAATGGTTGAATTTTTTTTTGGTTGTCAAGAAGCAATGAGTAGGAATATATGTAGTCTTATAAGTATTATCTGACTGCACCAATCTATCTGTAGTTGTATTTGTTAGACAAAGGGTGAAGGATGAAATTTCAATTTTAATCTGCAAAATAATGAAATGACAGTTTCTACATTTGTTCAATTGGTTCTACCTTGGTCCGGACGGTAGGATCATTGGGTTTCAAGGAATGTAAACTCCATATTTATATATGAGGCTGAAGGGACAATAATATGTCATAGACTTGATTCAGGAGTTTAGTATCCTCATGATTCTGAAGTGACAATAATATGGCATTGACATAGATGATTCAGGAGTTCACTGTCCTCATTATTATGTTATGTTTAGGGGCTTACAAGTATGTCTCCGAGTTATGGAGGAAGAAGTAATCTGATGTCATGAGATTTTTGCAAAGGGTGAGGTGCTGGGAGTATCGCCAACAGCCTTCAATTATGCGATTAGGACATGAAGTTAGGTTCATAGTTCAAATCGTTATCGGTTCCCTTTCAACCTGTATATAGGGTTTGGGATCTGCAGGTATCGTTTGGGATTACTGTTAGAAAATTGTTGTTTGCTGGAGAAATGGTGAGGATGAATATATTTCATCGTATGGTTTGATTATAACAGATTGGAACGAAGTGTTGATATATCACTACTTAAACCTGTAAGTGAATAATTTTAACTAAAAGTAAAAATGCCGGGAAAAGATGCAAATGTTAAGAGGAAATAATGTTACATTGGTGTGGTATCCAAAACCATGCGTGGCTAGTCATATTGGATAATATGAGATCGGAGAAACAAAATGCAGACCGTAACATCAGCCTTCGATTATATTATTAGACTTTTAAATCCAATATAATGTCGAGAAAAATGTTATGTTATCACTCAACAGGCTGATCTGGTCTTTCGCATGGAGTTATCAAAATTTATTTAGATTTTAGAGTTTAGACTTGTTTCAAACATTTTTTTCTTTTAAACTGAAGAGATTGTTGTGTCAATGAAAAAAATGCCCAAATGATGCTCAATTGAGATGAAAGCTGAGACTTTACGGCAGTATTAGGTTATGTATGGCTGTTGATTTATATCCTCTTTTAAGTCCTAATCAGTAGGAAACTGTTTCTTGATATAACTGCTGATTGTTTGGTCTTTTGTTGGTGATGTACATTGGGGTGCTTGAGTGTGGATTTTGTATAATGTGCAGAGTGAACTTGGTCATGTTTTTAATTGGGCTGAATTCTGAGTCCATTCTGATCTCTGATGAAATTTCTATCAACATGTGAATTGAGCTCCTTTTTCCAAGGATTCTTCCCAAGTAGTTACCAAGCAAAGAATGTTTGTGTTAAAATTTTTAAAGAAGAAAATGATAGCAAGGATTTTGAGTATCCTAGACACTACCCAATTGTTTGATGGAAATGGGACACCGCCCCACCAAAAAAGATTGAGCAGGGGCTGAACTTCCTCTTAGTTTCTAAAGGAATAAAATGAAAATTTACAATCTATTAGACTCATTACGTATTCTACTTATGAACCTGTTTAGGAAATGAATTACTTGACTTGTGGTATATTCAGGAACCTACAAGTATGTCATAGAATTGTGGAGGAAGAGTGCTGACAAGGCTCGCCATTTAGGCTACAAAGCCACACAGGTAATTTTCTTATTATTTACTGCTGTGCAGTTTCAACATTACTTTTTTCAGATGTTGCAGTATGAAAACCTGTTTGAAATTTAGTGTTTTTCCACTTAATTTCTATATTGCACTTGTGATTCAGACTAGTATTACTACCTCTACTTTGTTTTATTGACTATTGCTCGTGAATTGTGATTGAGGCGGCATTTGGAAGGCCTTGTGATCATTGGATTTCCTTGAGCTTTTAGAAAGAAAAAAAAATGTCCTTTCGAAAGTTGAAGCTTCTTACAAGCCTGATCCTGTCATCACCAATCTCAGTTTTGATTCCCTGTTCATTTTTGTGAATGCCGATGCTGCCTGATTGAGCAAGCATTGTAAGAATTTGCCCATTTCTCTGCTGTTTCCTATCTTTTCTGATTGAGGTTCTTGATTGCTCTGTATGTTAATAATTGGCAATGTTTCTATAGCTGCTGCTACTCTCTTGGGGACATTGATTTGTTTTTTAATGCATATTTCATTTTGGATTTCTACCAGTGATTACAGAAAAAGAAAAGTTGAAAGGGGATGCAAAAAATATAATATTCATTTTCTAAAAAATTCTGCAGTATCTCTTAATCATAGTCCCACATACTGAACTCAGTTATACATTGGCGAGCCAGAATTTCATACCAAATCTCAGAAAATGTAGGTAAAAAGTTTAAATATGAAAAAATTGCAAAACATACTTGATCAGTGGGCTATTATGCACTCTTTCAAAGATGGTTGCTTCGTTTCAAACCTCCTGTTTGTCTCTGCGCCTTACCTCCTTTATCTCCTTTATCACTGGGCAATCATTTTGGGGCCTTAGCTGATGATATGTGCTGCTTCCCTCTTGATGATGAAGCTTATCCCTGTCTATGAGCGATAATAAAAAAAAAATAATGAGAAGAAATAAGGAACACTGTTTCTATTATATAAGAAAGAAACCAGAAAGTAATAAGCAAGTTATGAAAACAGTTTACAAAAGGCTGTTACATTTTCCCTTTGATATTGTTTTAGGAAAATCTCACTTTGATATTGCGATATTTTCAAAATATCACTTATCTGTGGCACACTCTTAGCTTGACATTTCATTACCTTGAGGCTTTGCTAATTTATTATATTTCTGATTTAGTGGAATCAACTATTATTGTTTTGCTATTTCGTTGGTGAATAAATAGTAGTCGAGTTAATTTATATTTCAATCTGCAAAAGCAAGTGTATTTTGCTCAGCATTGGCAACATATGGAAGGGAAGCAGAGTCAATTTCCAAGCATATCATACCAGTTTTAGTTTCATCTAGTCCCATAACAAATTAGAGCTCTCTATGCAACACCTTTTTTGTTTATTTGGTTTATGTCCTTGAAATGCATGCCTCACATGGCAATTTCTTTGTTCACCTTTTTGAGTGTACAAACTTTGCATTATTGGACAGAAACAACTATAGTATCCAATTGTTTCTAGTCTGCATGTTTCTTGCTGGCTATATGTAGAGGTTTGTTTTCAGTTTGTCAAAGATTTTGTATATGATGTGAATGCAGTCAACTGTGTATTCTACTTAGAGATTTATGAAAATGTTAAATAACAGGATGGATGTGCTCTCTATTCTGGTGTCAGTTATGTTGGTAGTTTGGTCATAGAAAGCCACTGCCAGCTTTTGTCCAAGCTCTATGGGACAAAAAATTTTAATCATTGTGACGGCCTTGCCTTTTTTTGTTTTCCGTTTGTTCAAACTCTGAAAAAAGGTATTAATTCCTGTTTTCTTTTGTACGTTTTGTACCTATAAGCTTGAGTTTTTACCTTCTTTGAGTCTACCAAACTTGGGTGCTTCCACAGGAATTAGGGAATCAGTGTCCATATTTATTACAGAAATGGTGATGTGGTTCCTTCTTTTGCAGGCTCATCCAGTTCCTTCATCTTTTGTGTTGAAGCAAGAGCATGGTGATGCTTGGTCTGCTGGTTCAAAGTCTCTAAGGGCATTGGCTTTTCTTGGTGCGGGAATTTCAGGAATTCTAAGTTTTGCAAACTTGGCTACCGCTGATGAGGCAGAACATGGCTTGGAATGCCCAAGTTATCCTTGGCCCCACAAGGGGATACTTAGTTCCTATGACCATGCATCGTAAGAAGATGCTTAATCTTTGTATATTCTGTTATACCTTAGGAAAGAAAATGAAGAAACCTTTCTTGTTAAATATACAATTTAAGTTTATCAAGGTCCATGCATTATCAATTTTCCGTAAGTGCAAGGTCATGCAATTTTGATGCTTGGAAATGCTTGGACATTTTTTTGCTTCCTGTTTCTTTAACTTGATGTTAGATAACTCTTCCTATCCATTTGCTTTTCAGGATATTTATTTGTAGGTTTAGCAGTCTTATGAATATGCTTGTAGAATATTTATGTTGCCTGTAACACACAAATGTAGGATTCGTCGAGGTCACCAAGTTTATCAGCAAGTTTGTGCATCCTGTCATTCAATGTCTCTGGTTTCATATCGCGACCTTGTTGGTGTGGCATATACTGAAGAGGAAACAAAGGCGATGGCGGCTGAGATTGAGGTTGTTGATGGTCCCAATGATGAAGGTGAAATGTTTACCCGACCTGGGAAGTTAAGTGATCGTTTCCCCCAGCCATATGCTAATGAACAAGCTGCAAGGTTTGCTAATGGTGGGGCCTATCCCCCAGATTTGAGTCTTATTACAAAGGTGCAATTCTCATTATGATGCTTGAAGAGCCTTCTGGGTTTTCCTTCAATCTCAAATCTCTCTTACTGTGTTACCTCTTCTCGTTTTCTTGGGTGTTGTGCAGGCTCGGCACAATGGTCAGAACTATGTTTTTGCCCTTCTCACTGGCTATCGTGAGCCACCAGCTGGCATATCGGTAACTAACTAACTCTCTTGCTCATAAGTTGTGTTGTTTATGCTTTTTCTATATTTTCCTTGGTGATGATATCTATAATGGAATTACAGATTCGAGAGGGGCTACATTACAATCCTTATTTCCCAGGTGGTGCCATAGCCATGCCACAAATGCTCATTGATGGTGCAGTTGAATATGAAGATGGTACACCTGCAACAGAAGCACAGGTAATATTATTTATGTTTTACCCAAATTTTCTAGTTTTCTGCTTTCCTGAGAGGAATATAGAATATTGAATGTTTCTTTGGTTGACATGTTGATCATGACTGTCAAATATGGCCGGCCTTGTTGCTGTCTACTGTAAAGAGAATTGTGTATGGAATTGATAGATGTTTCACTAGTAAGGGCCTTAATTGACCAAAAACTGCACTCTGTACTTTAAGCAATAATAAGATTAGCAGAATTAGCGGAGGTGGGATGTTTGATTCAGAACTTGGAATATGATAGAGAGAGAGAGGGAGAGAGAGAGAAAGAGTGAATGCAAATGTGTGAAATTGCATACTTCCATGTATAGTAGCTGCCATTTTCTATCTTAGCACTGCTCAGAGTATCTGCAATTGACATTTGAATGATGAATTCTGAACACTAACTCAACGAGTGATTCTCAGATGGGGAAGGATGTGGTCACATTCTTAGCATGGGCAGCAGAGCCTGAGATGGAGGAGCGGAAACTGGTAAAGTTGTTTTGGCTTAGCAGTAATTTCGTTTGATTTTTATTATCTTTCATTTGCTTGATGGATGTGCAGCTTGATTTCTGGTTATGATATTTCTTCATGCAGATGGGTTTCAAGTGGATATTTGTTCTCTCGCTTGCTCTTCTTCAGGCTGGTTATTACCGCCGGCTAAGATGGTCTGTACTCAAGTCACGCAAGCTTATCGTCGATGTTGTTAACTGATCTCATTCTTGGAGGATTCTTGAATATTTTCAATCGGCAATAATGTGCACCCTTGGTCTGGTAAAGCACACATTGCTACTGTTAATGTTATATCTCTGTTTTGCTGGCAACTTTTGCTACATTTGTGCAGTCTGCCTTCTGAAACTGTTAAAACCAGTATTCTAGAATGCCAATGGGCAGGATCCAGTTTTTCTATGGAATAATGTAGCTTATTTTCAATTTTTGTCTCCAAAAGAATAAAATTTATGAAGACAGGTCTTACCATATTTGCTGCTCTGCATACTGCCGTCTGGGTGCTTGAGATGATGCTGGATATAAAAACATTCCGCTTAGTTTTTTGTTTCTTTCGATAATTAGAGAATCATCCTTCGGGCAGTAAACCTGGCTTCTTTGGTTTAAACTGCTGCACCTTTGGTCAACTTCCCAACAGTGTAAAAATTTGAACTGAAGGCCCCATCTACCCGAGAACCTTTACCCAGACAAGCACTACCTTCTGCCTCGCAAGGCCCCATCTACTTTGGTTATTGATTTAATGTCAATCCCAGTGTTTAACTGTTGATGCTGAAATTACCACCGAAGGTCCGAATCGCGGTGGTTACTCAGCGAGTTATCCGACATCACATAACCTCTTAATTACGCATGTTATACAGGGTCTAATTTGTGGCGTCAAGGCTCTTTTGGCAACAGCAACAAGTGGTTTCACGAATCTGTTCTAAAAGTTGGGGCAAATTGGTGGAACATTGTAACAATGCTTTTTAACTTTTACTCACGTTTTGGAGTAGGTTCATGGAACGGTAACAACAGTTGCCAAACAGACTGACCTTAAAACTCCCTCCTTTCTTTAGGGCCAGTGCTTTTGTTATTTGGCCTGCGGGCTGTGGTATGGAATTCTTAAATATGTACGTATAAGAATCCTGTAAGCTCATGCCAGTTTCACGAAAGTTATTCGATAGTTTGAGCCAAGGCGGTGATCGTACTAGCGTGCTATAAATTTCAGGGTCGGTTTTAGTTTCACTTGTTTTAAAACGAAATTGCACGTCAAAGTCCAGCAGCATCTCTAATTGAAATCACTTGTGAAGTGATCGTGTATAGCAAAAACCTCTTAACTTGTTGGAGGTCTCCAAATTGTAATATTTCAACTACTGAGCTTGCAGGTTGTCGTATTAAAGTGAATTTTATGTCTCCACCGGCAGTACGTCTGGTTCATTTCTAAATTGCAGATTCAAGGCTAACAATACAAAACCAAGATCATGGCGTCAATGCTCATGCCGTTGAAAATTCTTCAAATGAAAATGTTCTTGCGTGAAGATCATAGTCATGTTTAACCTTCGTTGGTTTTCACTCTTTCACGAGTCAAGCCAATGGATGTGTCAGCTGGGTTTGGTAAGGTACACTCAAAGAGCTTTACAACCGATTCTTTCTGTCAATGCAAAGTATTGGGTGTTGCTCTCGTGAATGGTTTATGACCATTTTGAAAACTGAGGTATTCTCCAAATGATACGGTATGTAAGCGGCATACCCAAGTATTGAGCACTGGTGTAAATGAATTGGTCATGGTCTTATTTATGTTGGGCAGAGTTACCCCGAAAAAACCGAACTCGTCACCAGGGCCTAGAGCTGCTTCAAGACGAAATGAAACCGATGACCAAACTTTCACCAGTCCAACTAGTTATGCTATGCCCTTCAAGACATTGTATACTATTGATTGCCGGATTTCACAACTTTTTTGGGTGCAAGCTGGTATCAGCTACTATATACCATTTTTTCAGGTACTTTTTCAGATCAGACCACCAGATTTAGTACAAGAATCAGATTCAATGCTCGAACCTAGGAGAGTGCTTTGTCAAAAACAGGGTTGAATCTAGGTCTGAGTCTCGCCACCTAAAAGAGGGTTGAATCTAGGGCAAAGTCCGGTACGTTGATGATGCATGTGCTTAAAGGGTGGTGGATTATAACATGCCTGTTTTAGGTTTATATTTGTCATGGTCAAAAAAAGTTTATAAATCTGAGTGTCGTTCTACTGGTGGTTAAGGTGAATTATAAGCGAGGGCTGCATGGTCACTCACGGTGACCGGTTTGTGGACGTCATTGAGTTGAGAATCTTGAGATCCTTGGGGAACTTGAGACCGATCGAGGCGTTAACTTTACTGGAAAGGTAGATGGTTTTTACTAATGAATGGAAAATGAATGTAGGTAGACAAACATGATTACGATTAGAAAGTAATCTTATATATCAAAACTAACATTAAAAGTAGGAAAAACATATAAGTTTAAATTATTGAACATTTCAAAAAGTATGAAATAAAAGGAAGCCTTAAAAATTCAAAAATATGAAAATCAATAACAGTGTAGAAGTTTCAATCAACTAAAGTTCATAATTAATAAAAATGTGTTAAAAAAGTCGATTACAAATTGAGTTGATTTACCTAGTGCAACTCTTTCCGATAAATTCGATTCCAATCAGGCGGTGCTATTCAAATTTAAGATATCTCTGGTATATGCAAGAACTTATTATTTTTGTGCTCTTAAAAGTTTAAAATTTGAAGATGTCACGATGGGTTTCGTGTGGATTTCTGATGTAGTTACTGCCTAAGCTGTCCTGGGTTCGAGCTTTCTCAAAGAAAACTTATAAAAAGTCATCGCGTTTCTGAAATTACAATTGAGTAAGGGGGCGATCTCGATAAGAAAGCACCGGGCTCAAGCAGACGGCCCAGATCCTCCGGGTCAAATCGGACGGACATCGTTCATCTAAACCCAAAACCCTGAAAAACCTAATAAAGCGTCGCGGGCGTCCGCCTCTTCCCCTCCGTTTAGGCACAGGAAGAGGCGGGGAGGTCTAGGGTTTCTGAGCCGACGATGGGTAAGCTCCTTCTCTCTCACATGGACGAGAATTGTCTCGATACCGCCCTCGTCTTCTTCATCGTGTTCGAGGACTTCTCATTTTGGAGAAATGCAATTCCTTGCTAGTCAAGCATGATGGTTTTTATGTGTTTTTTCTGTTTACTGACCGTCGTTAAGGAGGTGGGATGGGTGGCGGGAATGCTTGTGAAGTGTCTTCGCAGAAGTCTGTTGTAGTTTCTGCTGCCTACCTTATCTCTTCTTTGATAAAGGTTTCCCACCATTTGTCTTACATTCTCTTTTGTGATTGGTGGCCGTGGCTTTTTTTTCCCTACTGTACCGATGCGTGATCTTACAATATGAGCTTGGGTTTGTGGCTCCATTCACCGCCGTAGTTTTCCGTGGGTTTGATGCATATTACCTTTTCATTTATATGCTTGTTTTTAATGTGTTATTAGATTAATATTTGGTTTTCTTTGTTCCTGTGTGTAGAATTTCGTGGCAGTTTTGACTTGAAGTTATGCTTATTCGATTTTGATTTTGATTTTATGATTTCCGTAAGACTGCAGCCGTTTTGCCAAGTAGCCATCTTTGGAACCTGAGACGTGCACTGATATTCTAAATAGATGAAACAGCTGATTTATCTTCCCTTCGTGGTTTTGTTGAGTTTAGACTATTTGTCCTTGTCCTGCTGTGTCGCTTGGGAACTCTTCAATGAGTTCTTAGTGATACATCTGCTGATTGTTCGATCCGCATTTGGTGGATGTTGTTACTTTGCGTTCTGTATATGTTTTCTTTAATACTTGCTGTGTGTATGTGCACACTGACACAAACGTGCGTCTACTTAAAGAGGTTGTTGCATAAGAAGTCTCAATAGGTGAAGCACATTTTGCCCTCAATGGTTGCTATTAGTCTCTCGGTCTCGTTATTAATGGTGGATGGCGTTATATTATATTAAAATTGCATTTTTCAGATTGAAAATAACCTGAATGAATTTGTGGTACCAATGCATTTTGAACTGGGTTGAGAACATTCGCATCTAACAAGTCGGGTCTCGTCTCCTTTTTGAATCATGATTGAATTTTTTTGGTTGTCAGGAAGCAATATGAGTAGGAATATATGTAGTCTTATAAGCATTATCTAAGATTCTAACTGCACCAATCTATCTGTAGATGTGCTTGTCAGACAAAGGGTGAAGAATGAAATTTCCATTTTAATATGCAAAATGATGAAATGACAGTTTCTACATTTGTTCAATTGGTTCTACTTTGGTCCGAACGGTAGGATTATTGGGTTTCAAGGAATGGAAACTCCATATTTATATATGAGGCTGAAGGGACAATATCACAATAATATGTCATAGACTTGATTTAGGAGTTTAGTATCCTCTTGATTCTGAAGTGACAATAATATGGCATTGACATTGTTGATTCAGGAGTTCACTTTCCTCATTATTATGTTATGTTTAGGGGCTTACAAGTATGTCTCCGAGTTATGGAGGAAGAAGCAATCTGATGTCATGAGATTTTTGCAAAGGGTGAGGTGCTGGGAGTATCGCCAACAGCCTTCAATTGTTCGTCTCACTCGCCCAACCCGTCCAGACAAGGCTCGCCGTTTAGGCTTTAAAGCCAAACAGGTAATTTGTTTCTTTTTGCTCATATAGCTCTAGTCTCCTCACTATTTAGCATGTTGCTTAGTGCTTACTGCAATATGTACAACAACTTCTTGATCGTTATTAATTTGTTGCATTCAATTAAGCTTCTGATCAATCCTTTTCTTTTCAAGGATTAGAACCTTTTACTTTGTTAATTTGGTTGTAAGTTAAGCTTGATTGTTAACCCATGGACTAATGGACCTACTCAAGTCGTTGACTAAGTGAACAATCAGGAGAGTACACAAAATCGGTTGAGCTCAAATTTATAGACTTGTGAGTCAAATTGGTCAACTGGTCATGGACTACTACTAATCAGTTACCGAGTAGTTAGTCCTTATTTTAGGTATGCTTTTCCTTTGCATTTCTTTGGAAAAACATTGGACAATATTGTTGCCTTCTTTGTGTCTTTTAGTGTCTTCCCTCTGTTTATGATGTTTTCTTTACAGAGAGAGTGCCTCTTTTCTCTTCCATGCTTTTTATCTGCTACTTTTTATAGGGAAAACTATATGCTTGTGTGATTTACTTGATTCATAGTGGTATTTTTGTTCATTTTAATTTTGATGACCGCCTTGGGCCAAGTAGTCCCTTTTTTAATGAACTTGACCTACTTGTTTATGCTTTTCTCTCCTAACTACCTTTGACCAATGACATTGGCAACGACTCATGATTCTTGGAATTTTGTCAGTTCTGTGATTGAAACTCACATATCACAGTAGCCTGTCGATTTTATTGGAATATGACAACATGCAACTAAGGGTTATGACTAATTTGGTTATGCTTTTTCACCACGACTATCCCTTTTAAATGCCATTACTGTTTCCCTTGTTTGTATGTTTGATTTGTTCATATTTGAGCTTGGCAATGCCTGCTTTTGTATAATGCTTTTCTGTGTTGTTTGTTCAGGGATATGTTGTGTATAGAGTTCGAGTTAGACGTGGTGGGCGGAAGAGGCCTGTGCCGAAGGGCATTGTCTATGGTAAGCCTACAAATCAGGGTATTACACAACTTAAGTTCCAGCGCAACAAAAGGTCAGTTGCTGAAGAAAGAGCTGGTCGCAAGTTGGGTGGGTTGAAGGTGCTGAACTCGTATTGGGTAAATCAGGTGAGGGAGCACCACTATTGATTGGACGCTTGAAACCATTTTTATTAACTGCTTTATGTTATGTTTGCGTGTTTTGCTAATATTTAATTTGGAAGTTTGAGATGCTCAAACATTGTCTGAAGTTGGGGGTTTTTATAACTTTATTCAAATAGTTGCATGAACAACTTTCTTCTGTTCACTGAATCTTATTACAATTGCGTTGTGAAATTGTTTGCTGGCACAAGTTGGATAGTCTCTCCCTGCCTTGTGCCAGTGAGATTGTAACTGGTCATCTGAGGTTTGTTTTTGGTCTTGCAGTTTATTGTTTGTTTGTCATCTTGTTCAAATTTTCTATAATAGCTGGAGAATTTTCCTTTTTCCTGTATACAGGATTCGACATACAAATATTACGAGATAATCCTGGTTGATGCCGCCCATTCTGCTATCCGCAATGATCCCAGAATCAACTGGATCTGCAAGCCCGTGCACAAGCACAGAGAGCTTCGTGGATTGACATCAGCAGGAAAGAAGTACAGGGGTCTTCGGGGCAAAGGTCACCTGCACCACAAAGCTCGACCTTCCCGGAGGGCAACATGGAAGAGGAACCAGACCCTGTCTCTTCGTCGCTACCGTTGATTTGTTCCTCATTCTGGTTCATCCAGTGCTTCATTTTTGGTGTATTGGACTTTTTTGGCTGTCGGAATTTTTATGATTTGGTGATCATGGAACCCGAATTTCTTAATGCTTTAAGTTTAGGCACATGCCTTGAACAATTTGAATTGACGTACCTTTTTTTAAAATTATGTCCAATCATTTTGATATGGTACCCAATTAATCTCGTCCATTCTCTTCTCTCTGGTTTCTCCTGTATTTTTTTTTTTTGCAGGCGGTCCGATGCCTGCCCATGTCGTGCGATGTTCCTTTGTTTATTGTTTCCTGTCTACCAAATGGGCGATGGATGGGTGAAGCAATGCTACAAACAGACTATGCCAGCACAAATGCCTCCTCCGTATTAACGTATACATTACTTGCGGTGAACGATGTTGAATCAGATAGACAAAGTTTAATATACATGGCACGTATTTTACACCTACCAATTGGTGCGTCTAGCCGCCTAGACCTCCGTAGTATAGTATGTCGAGTGGCGGATTGTGCGATACTAATGAAAAGAAAATTGAATGGAGGTGGTTTGAGGTTTCACCTTTCTAATAGGAAATCATATGACATTGAAAAACTTTCTATGAAATACTTTTTTTGGACTTTAATCGTCTAAGCTGATTTGATTGCTTGGTAATTCTGATGTTTGGTTTTGATGAACCGAAAGTTCTAATCGTGATTTATTGCACACGAAATCGTTTAATTGAACTGAACATTTCATTTCTCTAAGAAGTTTTATATGGGACTACTAAGTCCTTAGCCTTCTTCTTAGGGGGGGCTGTAAAACCCTCCACTAGGTCTTCCCTCGTTTTAGAGAGTCAGCCCAGACTTAACTTGCAAAAGGAGGTGCGCCCAATGAAAATCAAGCTACGTTTGCCTTTTCTTCTTTGGGTACTGCCATGGTATTAAGGTCACTTTCTTCCTCTATTGCCTAACCCAACGTCGCTTCGTCTACTGTCTGACTGGTTTATAACCAATGCGAACGCATCTACATGAGGCATGATGAAATTGGCTGTGATGCGGACGACTAGATTATGTTGATTGGCTTTCAAATCTTACTTTTCACTATTTGGATATAAAAAGCAGCCATTCATCCCTTGGGTGGTTAGCACATCAAAGTTCATAAATTAGAACCCTAGGAGTTCAAATTCTATGGTTGTTTGGAATAAGAAAATATTGGTTTTTTTTTTTTTTTTTGGGTCCACGTTCTTCTCTTGACCAGATTTCTGAGTGATCCTGCCCCTGAAGAGGTAAGCAAGGGAGAGCGAAAGAGAGAGGTGAACACAAGAGAATAAAATACGTCTTATCTCTTTTCTCCTTATCCCCTGAGCGCCTGAGAGTACAGTCTGGGGAAGGCCGTCCGGTGAATGCGAGCTGTTACATAGATGAAAGAAAATGGTGGCAACGAAGGGATTTTCCCTGCCAGCTGATTAGAAGGTCAATTTAGGACCTTCAAAGTGAAGGATTTAAAAGTACGACCTCTTGGGCACCTCTTTTGCACAATGTGGTGTTCACGATGAAGAAAAGGAAGCAAAATGTGAATAAAACGATTGTGGAGAACGATGATAAGCACTTTAGAACGGCATGAAGCTCATTCCATTAACAACTCTTTCTACTGCAGGAATTATGGAAAAATAGAAATATTATCCAGAAAAATGCCCCATCCTTCGTTTTTTCTTGATTCCGAACACTTTGTTTGGCAAAAAAAGAACTTCTTCAATCTTGAGGGAAACCAAAGGGCGATCTCTCCACAGGTTTTCCCCAGAAAACCAGTATCAGAAGCTTGATGGAAGCACAAACAGACCACGCAAAACCACGCCCCTCGTTACATAAAACAAATTCTTTGTGATCAATAATAATTGCATTGTGAACAGAAAGGGAGAAGAATTCCCTCTTAGAGAGTGGCATAGCTGAATTACTTTCCTTTCCTTTCTAGCTATTCAGAGTTCAGAATGGAACGGCTGCTTTGTAGGGTACTAAGGATGGAACCATTCCATACCGAACCTCGAATAATGTTGGGGTGGTGCCACTGCCTCAGCCTCTGTGCTCTTCACGAATCGACCCTTTACTCTCGGCCTCGTTTCGGCGTAGGCCTTGCGGGAAGCATAACGTATCGTCTTGGCGAAATGCCTCCTTTTTCTCTTCTCTCTGTATCTTGACACTCTTGCTTCTCTCTCTGTTGCAGAGATGGCTTCACTTGTGTTCCTCGCGTCACTGCCCTCAGTTGTAACTGTAGTTGCTGTGCTGCTGCAACCAGAGGCCTGAGACATATGGAAACAACTTTGATCATCCCCAAGTGCTTGTTCCCTTCTAATCATGTGAGAAACGGACTAACAAGGTCTTGTTCAGGAAATTACAGATGCAACATGCAAATGTCCTTTTTGCTTAATTTAAATCTGTGGTGATGCTCGTCGATGCTTGTTTCACAGGAAAAATATGCATTAACTGAAGCAAGAACTTCAAATAACATCTGGGTTTTTTTTTTCTGCTCAATTTCTGTTTCTTCAAGAGAAAGAATATGTTATGGTAACAGCAAAACTGTCTCTCTGGCAATTGTTTTGCATTTTCACAACAAATTGGCAGCTTCTTCATGCAACAACAGTATATACAATAACAAAATTAGACCTGGAAAGTGTTTCATTTGAGTTTCTTTTTTTGTTGAAGCAGTAGCGGCAGTGGCCCTGGTAACTCATGATGTTGATCATTTGACTACTGTAACACTATTTCTGATCCCACTGAGGGATCCTAAGAAATATGATGTGATAGGTTTTGGACGGTAACTTGTGAACTCCCTATGAGGCTGACAGCATAGGAATTATCTTTTCTTTTACCCGAATAGATCGAAGGTAGCAATCCCAAGGTGAGAGACGTACCACTATCTGCAGTAAAATTTTACTTGAACAGGATCCTTTTTGTAAGTTGCACAGCCGTAAGACCTAAAAAGTTTTACAGAGTATTTACTAAAGGGCGACCACCTTTCTCTCCCAAAGAAGAACAAGAAAAGCACCATCTTGATCTGAAAGCACACCGGGGAAATCCTACTCTCATGTTTTTAATTTTAGACCTCTTAACTGAAAAAAAGAAGAGATGAAAACAAAATCAAGTTTTTCACCAGAATAAAAAGCCTCTTGACTTGAGAGGTTACATCAGCAGCAGACGCTTGCCATAAAACAACTTCCAGTACGAATTTAATCTAAAGTTCTGAGCCGCAATTTTTCCCTCGAGATGAGCATCCAACAGTTTGCACTTGATTTTGTTACTGTGCCTTGGATTACGAAATGTGATCTGTCTGTAGGTGTCCTGCAATTCTCTACAGTGCAGTGATCAGGATCATTAGGGACCTCTAAATTTTCGTCAATCAAGAGAACGATTATTGACTGGTGATGGCAAAAGCATGCCCAAAACTTGAAGAAGCGAAAAAAGGGAAGAAAAGTTACTGCAGTACTGAAAAGACATCTTGACGCTGAGAGAAAAACTCTCCGTGGGAAATGTGGTCATTGCAAACGTACGTACTGACAAATAACCTGAGTTTCAAAATCAATTCGGCCAAAATGCAATTCGGGTCTCTTCTTCTTTGGAAAATCATTGGGTGCTTGAGATATTCTCTTTGGTAGTACACCCATTTAACCAATTATGCTACCGTAGCCCCAATAAAGTCTATCATCTACCATCAAAATTACCATCCTATGCAGTACAAATTAGTACTTCAAGAACAAAACAGCTGGTAAAGTTGAAACCAGAAGGGTTGATGAAAGGTTCGGCTGCTACTATGTGGATTGTCATGGTACCATTTTTATAAGAATTATCCTGTGCATAAGCCAGAATATGGGCGTATAAACAGTAAACCATGATTAGACAAGTTCAGTTGAAAAGCTTTCAATCACTGGCCATATAAGAGGCCCCTAATGGTAAGACCCTTGAACCCACTTGCAGCCGACTCTTACCTCACATTTAAAAAAAAATGTTTTTAGTTTCTGAAGTATTAAACTCGTAACTCTTACTAGATAATTAAAAACTTTTGTGTGACCAATCAATGTATATGCTTGGTTAGGTGAAGACTTGACAAAATATGTTTAAATTGAAGGAGGTTAGTCATTCTTGGCTACTTACCTAACCTGGAAATGAATAGGTATATAAATATAGCTATAAGATATTGATGGGAAAGAGTTGAAGATCAAGCAGAAAACCTCAAGGAAAACACAGTTATAAAACCTCTGTGGGATAAAATCTCATTTCATCTTTTGCCCATCAAGTACTAAGGCTGAAAATTCCAGTAGCCAAATTATGAAAGAGATAACGTAAAGCTGTGCCACTGCACATGCATGTTGGGCCATTTCTAAGTAAGAAACGCGGTGTGCGCCAAGAAAGCATCAATTGTCAATTCATAAATATAGCTCACTCTTATGGATTTTTTTTTTCTTTTTGGGCCTCTTTGGATCAGCAATAAAAGAGAGCCGCAAACAGAAAGTATCAAATAACTCTAGTTATGTGCGTTTAAAACCCAAGGCTTTATATCTCACCAAGCAACATCGCCATAACTGGTCAATAAGGTAACTGAATATGGGACCAAGTAATATTCTAGGCTCATATCTCTCAATCTCTCGGTCTCTCGCTTTCTCTAAGGTGTGTTCCTGCGCACGGACCTCAATGTAAAGTAATGCCCTTTTTATGTGTTCAGTCTTGAAACGCATTAAATAAGTGCAAACGTACCAAAGGATATGTTTGAACTTGGAGGAACAGAATAGAAAGTTACAGAAAGTAAGTAATTGTAGAATATCTTTTGGGTTTGTTTGGCATGAGTGTTCAGGGATCTGTCCCAAATTTTGGAGCATATTCATGAGACACTAGTTCCATCTTTTCATGAATCTGTTCCATATTTGAAGTAAATTCATCAATCATGAGACTCTCTCATAGTGTCCTTGATGCCAAACGACCTTCTCTCCTCAGGAGGGACCTTATTCTGGACCTGTTTTTTTTTTTTTTTCTAGAGAGGGACATCACTTTAGGGGGCCCATAACACCAACTTGATTATCTGAAATTTACTCCAAGTTTAAAAAGAAAAAGTTCCTTTTTCCAGCTTACCCAAAAAAATTACCCTCTTTGGAAAAAGAACCTCAAAACAAAGGAAGTAGGAAAATGGAATACAATCTTCGCAGTCCAATTTCCAAGAATTATTTCCACCGTTCTTTAATATGACAGACACAGATAAAAGATTCACTGGGCAAAAGAGGAAGCCTTTTTTATAATGAAAGAGTTATCTGCCCTTAATCTCAAAGGAGACCTACCAACGTTCTCTCGACAATTTAACCGGCCTTCAGAAACCGGCTTTCCTAAATTCCAACTTCCTTATTTCTCAAGAAGCACCTTTCCGCTCATTATAGTCTTTCTCCTACCAAGGTGAGCAAATTTTAATGATAAGACTTCAATAGCTCCGCCATAGATGGTGACAAGCTGGTCATGGTCTCAGATCTACGAAGACTACATATTATACATATGGAAACAAAATTAAGATCGATTAGAACCAGCCGTTTTGACAGCCCCCCACAGTATAAGGAGCCACGAAACCGACCTAAAGGTGAAACATATCAAGCAATTTTTACCATTTTTCGGTCCTGCAGCATCAAAGCGGGAGTCCAACTCGATCCCCATAACAGAAAACTCAGGAAAGATACCAAAGTTTATGATGACCAAAATTACCGCACAGCGGTGCTAACATAGATTACCTGTCCTTGAAGGGGGAACTCCATGGGCTGCGACGCACAAGAGCTGTCTGTAGTGCAGCAACCTTCTAAAGTCAGCCGGCGCATGAACGAATTGCCCGCGTTGTCCGAACTCCCTCGGCTCGGCGGCAGCAGCAGCTGTTCGGCCGGTTCCACGGCCTGGTCCATGCTGGGCTGCCAAGTGGTGTGGAAGAGCAAACTAGGCGTCTCATCATGTGGGAAGAGCTGGAACTCATGGAATTCCGGCGCCGGCCGGCTCAGATCCGCCGGGTTGTCTTGTTGGTACTGTAGGTTGGGTGCACCGAGGCACATGAAGTCAAGGCCTAGCTGGGTCGGCGAGCCTTGGCCGAGGTCATGGTGGTTAGAATGAGGCGGCAATGGAGGATTCATGTCTCAGCTAAGGGACTCAGCAGCACAGAAGAAGAAGAAGAAATGGAGACAAATCCTCCTCCTCCTCCTCTCTCTCTTTGTCAAGGGGAGCCGGGGAGGTGCAGTGGGTTGATATTTCGTAGGGAAAAGAAGCCAGCCAATCACAGCCAAGAAATTGATCATGCATGATCTTGGGTAGGTGACGTGGCAGATTCTTTTCCACTTGTAAGAGTGGTAGAAAAAAGGTTCACTTTTCAATTTAGAAAAAGAAGTTAAAAATAATTATAAAAAAAAAAAATTGAAGGGTTCGGAGAATATGGACAAAGAGGGGGCTCCACCACCCACTGCAGACTTTTCTTTCCCCAACGGCTGTTCCCTGCTTTCCCCGTTACGCACCGAAACGGCGACGCCACTTCCCGCCGGCATGATGCCGTGGTCCCCCGCCGTCCGGTACCGGGACCTAAACTTCATGACTACCAACCTTTTTTTATTTTTATTATTATTACAATTATTGTTGTTATTATATTATTATTGTGCAAGGATTTACTAGCCTCACAGACAGGGCCACGTCTGTCCGGCCCCTCTCTATTTTAAATTTTCGTAACATCAACTTTTTATTTTACAAAAGAAAATAAAAGAATTATCAAGTTAAAATATAATAAAAAGACTACAAAAAAACCCGATACCTTAGAGTTCAACTCATTCCACATTCAACAATAATAATAATTAGCAAACCAGCATCATCAAATCTATCATCAAAGCGATAGCCTTGAATCTAACTCATTTAAATTCTAACTTCCAAGGATTTAAAAAAGAACAAGGTTTATAGAAATTTCGTTTGATCATGCCAACCTCACATCTTCTCTCTTTCGACCTTGACCACCAATGGCGGTCGAGGGTTTTTTTTCTTTTTCCATCTTCCGTGGACCTTTTTTTCTTTTTCTTTCTTCCAAGGACCTACCCATGTCTGCAAACCATCGCCTCCCTCTTATGCGGCGAGCTTCTCTTCTTTCCTATCTCTCTTTCAAGCCCACGGCCATGGCCACCAAGGGTTTCATTTTCCTGGCAAATCCTTGGCCTCTCCCTCCTCTTCCTTTTTTTTTCTTTTTTCTCTTCTCTCTCTCATCACGCGCGGTGAAGGCTGAGGGTTTCCTCTGTTTTTTTTCTTTCTATCTGAAGGGTTTACCGATGATGAACAGCCACTCCGGCACCACAAAGGACCGATGCCATACACGCCGCTTTCCACTTACTCTGCCTCGCAACCTCCATTGTCTCCTTCCCGCCAATGGCCGCGGTGAAGCGGTGCTGCTGATGATGATCATCTACGGCTTCAACCCTCCCGTCTATGCCAAATGAGGCTTCTCTCATTGCTTTGAGCATTTGGTCGCAGTGTATACGTTATTGCTGCCCACTTGTTGCTTCAGTTGCTTCTGAGCTCGTCGAGGAATATGGCAAAGAGATTGCACACAAGATTGATTGATGTTTACTCGAGAGTCTCTAACCCCCTTTAGGAGGATCTAAAACCAGTGGATTTTAGTTAGCCTTATGTGTGGGCAATGAGAGGTATTTCATCGTCCACCTAATGTCTCTTCCCTCCTAGGGTACAAGAATAACTTTGGGTGCCGCTTTTACCATGTTTCAACTTGTATGTTAGGTGGCCTCGAGGTCTAGTGAATTTTAACGACTTGAATTTTAACAAGGACCGCTTCTACCATGTTTCAACTTGTATGTTAGGTGGCCTCCGTTGTTCGCAGCACAAAAGGCTCCTCGAGGTCTAGTGAATTTTAACATCCTTGCTCACATGCACAAAGGGAGGGGGAGGGCCACCTAGGTCATGGCCCCAAGCCAATTGAAAAGAAAAAAATTACATTAAAAAAATTAAAAAATTTTAGTTGTCTCATGTATTGTTTGGATTCAAATTCAGGTTGGCTCTACCCGAATCCAAATATTAGACTGTTCACCCTGCCCTTAAAAAAAAATCCTATTTCCACCCCTCTTGCTTATCTGAAATTTGCACAGGAACAATCGACTGCTTGCCAAAACCACAAACCTTAGAACAGATCTGATCATGTATATGAGATATGAGGCTGTCAAACTTGGATATATTTAATATGTTAAAACCTTGGATCTTAATCTCTTAGATCATTGATTTCTCTTAGATCATTGATTTCTAACAAGAATTTGAAATCTTATGTTTGAAAGATGCAAAGATGGATTTGAAGTCAGACCCTTCCGGAATTCCTGAACTTGAAGCAACAACGGTGATTTGAATTTACAGTTATCAAGTCCACCGCAGTCAGAACCATAATGGAGTTAAGGTAAGGCGACCGATGATTCATGCTTTAGCTATTTTATACTTTTGTTATTTAGTAAACGATCAGTTATCATCTTCTTTCCAATGAACTGATCCTCACATTCATCATTTATTTTATATTCTTACTTTGTATCAATCCCACATCTTCCCTTAATTTTTTCACAGGTCTCCAAGCAATTCTGAACTCAAGTTACCAAGAGAAACTTCTGCTTTTTCACGGTATCTCCCTCATTTTTAAATTTTTTCACGCGGAGTATTAAATATTTCTGCATTTGGACACAATTCTTATTCGATCTTAAAATGAGTACGATGTGATTTGTTTATCTTTATCATCATGAGTGCAACCTTTAGCGACAAATCTGCGGCTGATAATCCACGAACACCAACGTGCTTGTGCAAAGGAGTTCCTGTTAGATAAGATGCAAAGTTTGAGTATCTTTGAACCAATGCCGTGTCTCCATTAGAGCTTCTAAGCTTAGGATCGTCCGCCATCCGCTTTCTGGATTATAAATCTTTAAAGTTCAAAATCTAACCAATATTTCGTTTCCTTGTCAACGATGGTGAACAGACTTTATGCTAGCATTTTAGCAGATTATGCCAAGAATTCATAACTTTTAGCTGCCATCACCTTCGATCCACATGCTTCCATTGCCCCGCCACCGGAGAGCCAGGGGCGGAGGCAGGTGTGGGCAATGACCCACACAGATTCATAAAAAATACATATTTTTATATAAACACTTGAAGACATTAAATCTTTTCATTTATATGTTGATGCTTTTTAAAAATTTAAACTTTATTATTAGTATTCCTTGACCAAAAATTTCTTATTCCGCCCCTGAACAGATCCTCAAAGTTGAAGATATGGGACTGAGATTTAAGTTTTCACCTTGCTATCCTGTTTTCTAAAACGATTTTTTTTTTTTTTTGGGTAAAGAAAACTTTAAGTATGTGGAACTAGCTTATGTTTGGGCAAATATTTTTGAATTTTATGACAAGATATTTTACTTTTAGCTTTTGCTGTATGTTTTTTCTTTTTCATCCACAATCAGTTGATGAAAGAAAAGTAAGATTCCAAATGGCTGTACAATTTTCTCTGATGCCAAAGCGATAAAGAGGAACAGTGGGGGTAGGTTTCATTTTCACCTTAGGATGTGTCTCCTAGTAGTACTTTTTTGTCTGTCATTAAATAGTTCCAAATATAAAACAACCACCGTTGCATTATGAGTTCCCTGTAGAGTCTGTACGAATTTCTGGTTTTTGGTGTTAGATTCTAGTGGAGTATTAACTGGAAGCTTCCAGTTCTGCCATGGTGAATTATGCACCATTGTCAAGGCAGTATATATCATTTTGCAGAATGTATATGGTGGAGCCAGAAATTTTTGTATACTTTAAAAATTTTAAAGGGCACCATTATATGAATAACAAAAATTGTCATGAAGTTTCAATATGAAAATAATCGCGGCATGTGTGGGCAATTGCTCACACCTACTCCTCCCTTGTCGTCTGAGAGGGTTGAAAACAATGTGGTTGCTTTTGTTCTGCATTAAATACTTTGGAATTTAATTCTTCATGTATGACCGGTGCACGATTTAGCGTCGAAGCAATAGCAAAAATATTTCTGGTGAAACATCATAATTTCACAATTCCTGAGGGATGGTTCCCTGATAGATAGAGGGATAGTCAGTTTGATTCATTCACATGTTGATCTTAAGTGTCTGAACTGTATATTATACAAGGAGACATTACTTTTCGCTAATCTTACTAGAAGGGTAATTAATCTCAAATCGGTCTATTTTCAGCATCGTATGCATAGCAATTAGTCATGCTTAGCAGCTTCCTTTAACAACAAGAATATTGTTTATGTTTGAAGCCATACCAAAATTGCCTTTTTGTTTTTTTTATTTTTTTTATTTTATAGGAATGTGATCTTTCATGGTAAAAAATCTAAATGTATGACATTAGTTTGAAATATGAAAGTTGGTCACCGGTTTGAATGTGTTTGAACATGACTTTTGTGCTAAAGTTCAGAACTTCTGAAAGTCTTTGAAGTTATGAGCATTGTCTGCACATTCAAGTTAGGTGGTCCAAGTTCTCATTTGTAGGTAAAATGAGGTGTGCATGTGTGTGGCTGGAATTAAAAAGAGAAAAAGCGTTAAGTTGCACGAGGTCTATGCAATTATTTTGTACTTGATTTGAAGTAGTGCTCTTGTATTATCAATTCCGGGTTTTCGATCATGAGGATCACATCTGCAAAGTTGGAGATTAAAGAAAAAGAAAGAAAGAAAAGAAACAACTGTTTTTGCAGATTGAATTTGAAGGACAATGAAGGTTCCAGATTCATGGTTTTTTTTTTATTTGCATTTTCTTAGAACTATGAATCTGTCTAATAACTTCTCCTTGATCTGCAATCGCAATCTTTTGCTGCTAGCATTTACAAGGAGGACTTTCTTATGAGTGTTGCCTTGGAGAGTTCTCGAAGGTGTCGAGAATGACGATATCAGGCAACGTCCAAGGGCGGACACTGTGCAGTCTCAGCTTTTTACGTCTATATTGTAAAACACCGATTTGGACGGACCTACCTGGAATTGGAATTTACCCCTTCATACACACAATTTTTTTTTTTCATACTAGTGCTCCTTAAAAAATTAAAATTTTATAACTAGTGTTCTTTAGATAGAATTTTCTGTCTCCACACCACCTGCGTATACTTCAAGCTATCCACCCATGGGAAATATTTTGTTGTTTATAAATTTTATTTCCACATACATAGCGCTTGTAATAAACTCAGCTCCAGCTTTGTTTGTTTTGTTTGTTTTTTTTTGGGTAAGCCAGATCAAACTTTGTCCTGATACGATCCGACTAACTGACATTGAAAGCATCCAAGAGGCATAATGAAGCTGGTTGCGCTGACAAACACTTAAAAAACCCATTCATAATTTAATTTTCATGAGCGCTATGCTTCTGTGTTTTATAAGATGTGTGCAGCACTAACTGCCGGACCTCGCCCTTGACTTTAGGGACAAAAAAACAGAGAGGAGTTGAAGTTTTGGCTCTTTTTCAGGCCGTGGGACTTAATCATCTCTCCCTCGCCACTCTAGCATATATTACTTTACTCAAATTGATGAGCATTAATTATATTCGAAAACCTGATGCTTTCTATTTATAGGGTTCTTCTTCAAAGTTGTAATATAAATAAAAAAACATATTTTTACTCAAAACTTAACGCTTCCAACATTGATATGCTAATGGTGGCTGTCATTCGAAATGAAAAACAACATAAAATTGTGCACCATCTGCCGATGAGATGAGTTGCTTGTCAATGGATCATATTCAAATCAAATTTATATTTTATCGTATCCAATTTATCAAACGTCCACGTATTCATATTTGAATTCAAATATGACTTTTATTTTTACAGCCATATTTATCGAATTTGATTCTGAAATTCTAACTGAATATGATTTTTAATTTTACAGTCAAATTCATCTTTAAATCAGAAATGTTCGAATATGACTTTTAAATGCAGAACTGAATCCAAGCAACAATATGACATGTTAAAAACCGACTTTCATTGAATGAAGGACATTTACTTGAAGCTGGATCTAAATTTGAATCTAAATCCAAATCCAAGTCTGAATCGGACTGGGTGTCATTTCTTAAATCCAAATCAGGCCCTATTTCTTAATTGCATGTTATCATTATTATTATTACATCCAATTTCTTTTGAAGCATTTCGTTTTGATATTCAATCTGAATCCGATCCAATGTCATCCCAGACTTTTAACTCAATATAAAGTCAAACGCTCTGCCTTCTATCTTCCTAACAGGTGTTATCTTTGTGGCAGCTGTGAGGAATGAATTGAGTATCATTCATTTGCTCAATGCTTGGTGGCCAAAACTGTTTGGCGCTTCTTGGGTGTTAAAATTTCATATACATGTTCAACAGCGGAGCTCCCTCCAAGGAGCAGTTTAGTGGTGGTGGACAAAAAAAAAAAAGATTGAAGTGGATCGACGTGGGGTGGCGACTTTGCTTCCATGTAGTGTTGCATAATACACGGAAATTGCGGAATGTCTTCGCCCATGAAGAGGATTCACGAACTCACCTACCATTGCAGTTCCTCGTTTGGAAAGATTTTCAGAATGCTATTATAAATGCTGACTGCAGTAAGAAGATGGGACCTTCAATTTCAGTCTGGTTGAAAACACATGCATAAGACCTGACCCCTGGCCTTCGTTCTCTTCTGGTTCTGCTATTCTCCAAACTGCTTGCAGCTGGGTTAATGATCATCAGAAAAATTGTATATGTTTTGAAGCTTAAAGACTGCCCAACTGCATTTTTTGGTGTTAGACTTTATGAAAAACAGTTCAGTTGGAATGCATATCAACTTCTCCATCATCCTCGCCAGTAATTCGAAGTTTTGTGGTCAGCGTGTGGTGGTGGTTGCAGGCCCCTGCAGCTGGAAGAAGGAAATTCATGTAGTGATCAGAAATGCTAACAGAGGTGCTCAGCTTTGTTTTTGGTAGGAACTCACATGAGAGATTTTTGTCCTTTTTGTATGTCAACCTCCCTGCATCATCTTTTACTCTCTCATGTATTGTGTTCATTCCTTCTTTTGGTAGTAAAAGGTTAGGAATGCCTATCCTCCCTGCGAATTTGCATCGGAAAATCTTCTGCAGTTGTCTTCACGCAATTTGAATATGAATCGCCCTGATCAGAACTTGCCAATAATAATAACAGTGAAAAGAACCAACAAGTAGATCTTCATGTGGAATGGCTTTCGAGGTGTCGAATGCCTCTCCACCAGTTAAGCCCTTAACGGCTACATCGGTTTATAAGGACCCCTGTTTGATGGAACAATAAAGTGTGTTTGGTCTCACAAGATAAAGATGGCAATGTCCAAGTCTTTGGGACATTCATGGCTTCTTGCAGAAAAAGTTGCAGAAGAGCAGGACCACCCTCGATGTGGATCCGCCCTAAATTCCAAGCCACAGGACCACACTGAATTTGGCCCTTTCGGCGTGGCCACTTGATTGAGAGTAAGGGTCCACTAGCTAGGGCTGTGTAACTCGAACTCGACTCGACCCGTTTATCAAATGAGTTCAGGTCCCGAGCTCCTCTCCTTTAGGATTGAGTAAGATGAATTAAAATCTATATATAGTATCTTTCAAAATATTAACATAAAAATCATTTTGGTGTATTGGACTATTGGGTGTATTCTTTATTTTCATTTTAAACTAAAAATCTTCTTCTTTTTTTTTTTTTTTTGGTTTTAATGCATGGCTCAGCCAAGCTCAAGCTTACATGAGCTGAGCTCGAGCCACGGAACTCGAATTTGAGCTCAGGTTGAACATGGGTTGAGTACACCTTGCTAAGTGAGTTGGTTTAAAGTGTCCAAATTGCAGGAGATCCATACTTATATATATATATATATATATTCTGGCTTTGGTGCCACCCGATTAAGATAGCTTAGAAGGACCATATGCTTCATGCTTTTGCCTCCCAAAAAAAGGCAAGGAACAAAATTACAAGTTACGATATAGATTCCCTTGGAATGCCCTACTGACTGGCTTTTGGATCGACAATGTCACATAACTTAGGTCTGTAGATTACGGGCATCTCCTTTCTCTACCTCGAAGTTTTGACTGATTAGTTCATTTCTATCACAAGTGACAAAGGAATCAAACAGCTACTCCATTAAGGCCACTCGTTTTAAAAGGCGTGCACCAATATTCCGAAGGCGAAACCCTTTTTCTCTTTCTTGGAGCGGATATTTTATTCACTTGGGCACCCGTACCGGATATTCCCTGTATACAAGCCAAACATTTTAGCAAATACAAATTATCGGCAATTTATGAAAAAAATCCTCAAGGAGTTGATTATTGAAAGAAAACATTAATTTTTGATATAAAATAACAAAAATAGACAAAAGTATCTTGGGTCGCTTAAGAGGGGAGTGGTTCTCTATGAAGAATGCCTTTTATCATTTTATATGAGAGTGAATCGTTTGTTCCTTTCCTTTGATAACGTTTAAAAGTCATCTTTTTATAATTTTCTTTTGCTTTTGAAAGTTTTCTTTCTTAGATTTCGTTTGGTGTTCCTCGTCCTGGTCATAATGTTTACATATACTTTGTATTATTCAAAATTTTTGTTCAACTTGCACCATCTGAGAGGCGATTCATGCCAATACGCAAGGAAGGTTGTGGTGATCAAATAGATATCGCCCTACATGTTGGGTTCTTTGACTTATTGGTATGATGGCATACGGTCCCATGAATGTGGCTCCAAAATTGGGGCAGGTTCGTATTCCATGAACAACTCCAAAGTTTTTGGGACAGTTCATTGAACGGAACGTTACTGGTTCACCCTTGGGAAAGTCTTGTTTATGCCTTTTCTCAAGATATTATATGATCTCTTAGAATTGCCAATCTTTTCTTGAGCTCTTGATGATGGGCTCATTTGGTCGAGTTGCACCTTCTTTTCCAAATTACATTTGTCTTGCGTTGTTTTTTCGTTTAAAACTGGTTGAGCTTTTAACTTCAGTTAAACAGAAACTTGCGCCTGAAAGTGATCAGTAGAAACTATGGGCAAAGAGAAAAAAGAATCCAAGATAATTCCTATTGCCAAATGGTGGTACAGATCCGCAGTCGTGCTCGCAATTGGAGGCCAAGAAGAAGGGAAACAATGGCGGGCGAGGTGGGGAGGGAGGAGATGAAGGGGAGGAGGTATGGGATAGTGGGGGTGGGGATGATGGGGAGGGAGCACATGCTCAACATCGCTCATTTGGACGGCGCTTGCGTGACCTGTGTTGCCGACGTCCACCTTCCTTCTCAAGAAGCCGCCCTTCAATTGGCAGCTCAGTTCAACTGGCCCTTGAAGGTACACAAGAAAACCCTGAAGGGTCTGTGCCAAATAAAAGGCGGAAAAGGAGAAATGGGGGAAGACTCCCCCATGAACTTGTTTGGACGCAAAAGGCCTACTGTGGCCAACCAATCTCCTCTCCCTTCCTTTTTCTAAATAATCTCATATTTATGTACATTAATGATTCAAATATTAGGAACCTCATCTATGAATTGGGTGAAGTTCTCAATCATCAACTGCAAATCTCCTTTCTTTTGATATTGTCCATTTTGAATTAAATTCTCGCCGACACCTCTATCTTTGTCTCTTTTGATTTTTAGAGTTTTGCTGACTTTGATCTTGGCCATGCGTAAGAATACTGTTGATGGAGATTCGGTGTGGTGAGGGGTTTGACTGGGGGTTCGTTGCTGCAGGTTTTTTCAGGGCACCAGGCGCTGTTGGACAGTGGGCTGTGCGATATCGTGGTCGTGTCGACCCCAAACATGACCCATTTCGAGATCCTCATGGACATCATCAATCATCCGATTCCCCACCACGTGCTCGTCGAGAAGCCTCTTTGCACCAGCGTGGAAGACTGCAAAAGGGTTCTCTCTGTCTCTCTCCCTCTCTTTCTCTCTGACATGGCCTCCATTATCCATCTGCCAGACTGCCTGTAGTTTGCTTCCACGAGTAAAGTAATGCGTGTGGGAAACTCACCGCGTTTTTTGAATGGTGATGACGGACCTTATTTCTTCAGCTAAAAGATAGCTGATTCGATATTACCCATAGTTGGTGATGGTCGGTTGGTGCTATTGCTACAGTGCGGATATTCTATCAGCCGAGTTGGTGATGCTCCTAAATTTGCGTCCGTTGTGCGAATTCAGTTGGCGATATAATGCATCATTAGATCTCTTGATTGACATTACAGATTTGATCATCCACTAAGCAGTGAACGTCCATTGCGAGAACCCAAACTTAAGTGTGTTTGCTGGAAGTTAATTGTTGATTCAATATAATGGCGAGAACCCAAACTTAAGTGTGTTTGCTGGAAGTTAATTGTTGATTCAATATAATGGTTGAATTTCTTAGATGATATGAATCTCGTTCTGATAATTTCTGGAGCTACCATTTTGCTCTACTTGGGTTGGGAGTGGCCTAGCATAGGGCCTTGGCGGTAGCTGTTGTCATAGCTCTGGGCCTCTGGCGGTCACCTTGAATCTTAGAGGTGTCACAGTCTCCTGCAAAACCCTGAGACTTAGTGTTCTAAGTCTGCGTCAAAATAAAATCTGTCTGAATTGGCCAGTTAAATTCAAATCTTTTTTATTTGATACGTCGTTCCATTCGATCGAGAAATGTGTCATATTTGTCGGACTGTTATTAGTTTTCATATTTTCAAAAAATTTCGTATTTTTTTAATCTGAGTTTGATAGCGTTTACAGAAGATTTTTGTTTTTCCCCGACTTTATTCTGCCAATTCTCTGAATAGTTTTTAGTGACATATTCTATCCATAAGCTGATCTTAACAACATTGGGCCCTAATCCGGTTTAGTGGGTATTGAAGATCAAAATATAAACTGCATCCCCTTCCCCAATTTATAAACTGCATCCCCTTCCCCAATTTAACCTATTACTTGGCGATTTAATTCGTTCTCCCTAGCAATAAGACAAAAGCCTTGTGTCCACTCTCTCTTCTTGGTACCAAAATAGCCAAGCTTTTCAGAAGATTGACATCAAACCCTGATGTTTCGGAGAATGAGATAATGTCTGGCAAAATCACTACTCAGGAAATTTCTGGTTTAAAGTACTAAGGCGCTAGTTATCCGATTATCTGTGAAACTCAAAATCTTCCTATTTCACAATTCCTGATCTTCACTTCTTCGCCTGCTTCCTATATTCCTCCCAAGGTGATTTTGTTAAGAATCTGGAAAAGGTTTACCCGTGCAAAATTTATCCTCAAGATTGTTACTCTACGTCCTTAAAAATAAGCATGTTCTTTTAGTAATGTCGTCTTTCTCCCTTGCATATCTTGTAGGTCATTGCAGCTGCTCAGAGGAGACCCGAGATTGTTGTGCAGGTGGGATTGGAGTACAGATACATGCCTCCTGTAGCTAGGTTGTTAAGTATAGTCAAGGATGGCTTAGTTGGACAAGTGAAAATGGTGGCCATTCGCGAACACAGGTTTCCTTTTCTTGTTAAGGTGTGTTCTACTTTGACATGACAAATTGATTATTCATGAAAAGTTTCTGCAAGCTGGTTCTCTGCTCATTAAATTATTACTTTCATTACTAATAGTCTAGATTTTTGCAGGTGAAAGATTGGAATCGCTTCAATGTAAACAGTGGTGGAACTTTGGTGGAGAAGTGCTGCCATTTCTTCGATCTGATGAGGCTGTTTGCTGGATCTAATCCTGTACGGGTGATGGCTTCTGGTGCTATGGATTTTAATCACAAGGACGAGGTTTATGATGGAAGGGTAGGAAACTGTTATTTGGAATTCTTGAGATTGGGTTGTGCACTTGACTGGACAAGAATTATAGATGGAGCCTTAGATGCTTACTGATTCGTAAATTTTTCAGTCAGTGGCTGTTTGATCATGCTATGGATTTATGGAGATCTCCAATAACCTGAATTTTCAGTATTTTACGTTCCGTGTCTTGACCATTAACCATAACTGTTGAAGGCTGTGATAAATGATGTGGTAATGGAATATGTGGTAACTAACAATTACTCTTTCAGTTTTTCTCCTACCCAATCATCACAGTTCACATATAAGGTTTGATAATCTGGGAAAAGAATTAGGCTTGGTGGAACCAACATGATCTCCTCTTCAAGGATGTTTTTTTGGTTGCATCTTGGCAGGCATACAAAGTCGCTTCGGAAACTAGATCAATGGAGGTGCCATTGCACAAGTACTTTTGAGAATACGAATATAAAATATAGTGCATCTGCGCAAGAATGCACCTCTTTATATTGGTAAACAACCATGAAAAATGCACTTGCAACCTCTTAGGTCTACGGTTTTAGTATCGTTCTAAGTGGTCTATATCAAGATCTTTATTGGGTTTGAGTTTTGATGGTATTGGCTAATGAATTGTCCTAAAGTTTGTCAAACCAAATACCTGAGCAATTTTTGCGAAGGATTCGGTGTGTTCATCATGTAACGGAAGTTGTACGTATATATTATTTAATAAGAAGAAAGTCCTCTATCCAAGGTGCAAGTTCATGCAATATTTTGTTTCTTCTTTCATATGCATGTATGATACAAAACTATAGCCGTTTACAAGGATCCTTGATCTCTTCCCTTACAGTTTGTCATTCAAATCAGGTACCTGATATTATTGATAATGCATTTGTGATCATTGAGTTTGAGAATGGATCGAGAGGCATGCTTGACCTCTGCATGTTTGCTGAAGGCAGTAAGAATGAGCAGGAAATATCTGTTGTAGGTGACAAGGGAAAGGTAAACCCAGCTTTGTCAGATTAATCTGTATGATGAATTAATCCAAGCTGCTGCATTATGGTGCATGTCAATTTTTTAATTTTTATCCAATGAAATTCTGTCTTTTTCATTATCAAACATTGTTGAATCTAGTGCCCAGCTTCTATTGGGCACATTCTTCTATTGTCCACTAAGTGTTTGTGAATTCTATGGTGCTGACTGCAAGTGCTTCACATTCCAGCTAACTAAGTTACCAAGGTTTTGTTTCAATACTAGGGTAAGGTTTCCATGTTTCATGACAGAGATGCTGCAAATTTTCATATGCAGGAGTAGAGCAGAATAGCTGATATCCTTTGGGGTAACTGGTTATTCTTTACCTTGGGACCAAATTGTGTACTGGACAGTCAGAATTGTAACTGGTGTACCTGAGGTTATCCATATAGTGGGATCACCCTTTTAGAGTTGTCGTGCAGAAGTGCTAGCATGGGTCAATCCACTTTGACACGCTTTTATAGTTTAGACACTTTTATTTTACCTCTTCTTACTGCCGTATCTATGATTCTATGTTAATGCACTTCTAAATGATACATAAACAAGGTATTTCAGGTCCTTTATAGAAAAGACAGAGAATAGGTATTTGTAATATGTCATATAATATATTGTTTGGGTAGCAAAAAAAACATGGTATTGCATTGCTATAAATAGGGATTATCAAAAAGAATAAGATGTTACGTGGATATTTCCCTTCATCCACAAAGTATTTTGCACCACAAGATGCTTGGTGCTTGAGTTTGTGGCACAATTATCCATAAATATTCCTGAAAACAAAACTGTAAACATTGTAATAATTTCTGAACAGTGTTTAATTTGAACTTCCCAAAGCAAATAGTTATTATAAGGCAATCTCAGATATATTTGCCACCGTTAATCTGGTACCATCTTAAAAGTAATTAGTACCTTTTCATAACTCAAAATGGAAAAGTTTTTATACCTTCTTATCTTGAAATGAGAATTTTTTTTTTCTGTTAATTATATTTGGATTGACTTAAAAATAAATTGCTTGACCGCAAAGGTATGGTCTAATTGGCTATTCTTAAGGAAGAATTGGAAACTTCTTTCTACCGATTATTAGCTTCCAGTTTTGCTCTTTGCTGAGCCCATTCCAGGTACCTCGTCTATCAATTCCTTACGGTTCATATTAGATATATCTTTTCCTAGTACTGGTAGTTGTAGAAATTTTCCTTATTTAAGCAGCTAATCTGCATTCTAGATGATTACAATTCATTTATTGATGGACATAATAAGATTTATGTGGTGGACATCATTCATTCTGAATTCTTCAGCAGTATATAGATGGTACTTTTTTTTCTCTGTTTGGTTCAACTATCGATACAATTGGGCTCATGCGCAACAGAACTTAGCTTTTTGGTTCTACTAGTTTTAAAAATTTCTTAATGTCTCAAAACTCTCTTACTTGTTATCTCTTTTGTTGTTTATTGCCAATTGGAATATTTTTCTTACCAGGGCGAGGCATTTATTCCTGAGAGCATAGTGCATTTTGGCACTAGAACTGCAGGAAGGCTTGGAGTTCAAACAATTGAAGTGAAGAATGAACAGATAAAGTGAGTAAATTTGACCCTTCTCTCTCTCTCTCTCTCTTTCTATGCCTCTGTGCATGTGTACTTATATCTTTATGTTATATATGTTTGTGAATTCAGTGCAACTTCATGGTCTTCAAAGCTCAAACTGTTGCATCATAATAGTTACCAGCATAATCATGCCAAATTCATATTCAGAAACGTTTTTCAGAAATAGAAACAAATGAATACTTGATAATCAAGACAATTCGATCAGCACCACCAAGCAGAACATGAGTTCCATTGTTCCTTTTCGCTGGAGGAACTGAAATTGTAGAGTTCTTTTCTAAAATTCAGTAGCACAATGCCATGTCCGATGGTTGCCTTTGAGATAATCCAACTTGGCTATGAAGTATGAACCTCAGTTTCTGTAATTGGTTTTGGTAGTTCAAATCCTCTTTATCGGTTACCTTTCAGGCACACGCCAACCCCGAACATGAGTTTTATGGCTTAGAGACTTTTAAGAGTTTAGAAAATTCCATTCATCTCAGGTTGGCTTCCGGCCCTGGATATATTGAGGCAAATTCCGCCTGTGGTTATAAATTTAGATATTGGGATGTTGTTGAATTTTAATCTGTAAAACAGGTATGAAGGGCTGCATCATGGATCAAGCTATTTGGAACATCTACATCTATTGGCTGCAATAGAATCACATGGTAGCCGTAACCCAGTACTCAGCCTGGAAGATGGTCTATACTCAGTAGCTACAGGTGTAGCGGGGCAGTTGTCAATAGAAAGAGGCTGCTTTGTTACAATACAAGAAGTCATGGATCTCATCTAACAAGCAGGCATGATAAAGCTTAGAGGTGGAATGGTGATAAGCACTTCTTCTCCATCAACCTTCCGCATCCCACGCGTCGTCCTGCTCCTGATCAAACTGCATTCTTCCTTCTTTTAATAATGGACGTGCCATTCATGTGCTGACAACCATCGTAATTTGTTATAATCGTGATTTGTTGTAGGCAACTCAATCGGATTGCTCTTCTTTATGATAATTTGTAATCTTTTGCAGCCAATGTTCTCATGACGGAGCCACGGAGGTACCATTATGTAAGCAACCTTTAGGTTTGTAAAACCCAACCATTGCAAGTTGAGAAAACAATTTAAATTATTGTGTTTATATCTGGATTTAGTATCGAATATTTCACAAAAAGATAATAAGTTTATGTCTGGATGATTCTGATCCATGCTTGATCTGGGTCAAACCCATTACCCATTTTCATCTTTGAAATTCCTTTTTTTCTGAAAAAAAGGTAGTGGCTTTTATTTTTTATTGGCAAACTGGGTTAGATACAACTCTAGCCCATGAAGTTGTTCGAATATTGGACTCTGCTCGTTCACCTTTCTAGCTGGGAACGCAAATGTTCCACGCTTGGTTCAGAGCTAATTTGGACCCAACAGGATTTGGTTCAAGATCGGAATTGGATTTGACTTTTTTGAAACTAGAACAGTGCCTAACTTGATTAAGACTCGTCTGTTACATGTAATAAGTCGGGCTTTGCAGGTCTTGGACATGGATATGGTCTTGCAAAACTGCATAGCGATCCAGATCTAATTAGCGCTTGCATCTTGTTTAATTATCGGATTTCATTGGGTGGGTTCAGATTTGGATCGGATAAACCCATCCACCGACAGCCATCTTTCCCACCCTCGAAGCCGAATTCATTTAATCTCATTTATTCAGCTTCTTAAGTTTTTAACCAAATAGATCCACGCGTTGTTGTTATATCTACATGTTTCTGGATCCAGTTGAAGGAAAGCTAGTATTACATGACTAAGATGGATATGGACAAACTGGCAACAAGATCCAACTCGGATCCGTCCGTTGACGGCACGGTCGGACTTAAATGCGAGTCGGGGCGTTAGGACAAGGTTGGCCGTTTCTCTCCTCTTCCTCCCGTCATTTCTGCGTCCCTTCTAGTTCTACAGTTACAGGAGTCCCGTTTCAGTTTAATCCTGTGTCCTGCCTTCTGGCACGGAATCGAGAGGAATTGAATTCCATGGAGGTCAGGTCCTTCGAGCGTGTCCACGTGGCATCCCAAGTTGCTGAATGGTCTACGGCCTAATAACTCCTCTCGTGGTTAACAAGACAACGCCGTAAGTTCTCCTTTTCCTTTTTGTCTGATGGTCTCTTCCGCTCTTTCCTCTCCAGATTTCTACTCGTGTTCGTGCATTAAGCTGTACCGACTTTCTCTTTTTGGGCACCGAGGATCTGTCTGTTTCAAGAGGAGTTGTTCGTGAATCCACTCCGTTATCAGGGTGAAAGAAAAAGTTCGCGCGTTTCTCCATTTCGTGGATTTGTACTTTTGAGGGGCACATTTAGGGTAGTTGGTTTTGGTTCCGTGGTGATTTGGTGGAGGCTGGGACTAATAAAAAAAGTGGCTCTTTTCCTGGGTTTTGATCTAGGGGTCGGTGCGGATCTGAGGTGATTCTTGGTGTATTTGGAAGGGAAGGAAGGATTCGGAGAATTCGGTAATTTTTTTTCCCTTCTTTTGTGATGGCGGACGACAATGTGAAATCCCGTTATGTGAAGCTAAGGAAGGACCAAGATGGCCCGGCGGAGGAGATTGTGCCGGGAGAGCTGAATCAGCCCATTCAGGTTCCTGAGGTCAGTCAGAAGTTGAAAGGACTCTCTCTCTCTCTCTCTCTCTCTCCCTCCCTCGCTTAATTTCTTTCCGTGAAACTATACATTCTGACAAATCTTGAAGAATGTGGCTTGTCTTCCAATATTTATGGGGCTATTGATGTTTATCTAGCAAATTCAAGATTTAAAGAAAGCTGGTGAGTTGAACTGATCCTCGGGAACAAATCTCCTTGATCTTATAATTTATTCATTTGGATTTCATTCACCATTGTTTATTGATTTTATCTGGGCTCCTGTAATCTTGTCAGTGTCTTGTTTGATTAGTGTCTAGGGTCAGTCTAGTTGCAAATCAGGCTTTCATGTTATATCTAAACCTGCGTTCTCTTGAGTAAACAAGAGGATGAGTTAACATCATAAGCGCGTTTGACGATTCGTTTTATATTTGTTCATTATAGTTTGTGCATGGTTGCCGAGCGGGAGAGCAGTAGGAGAATTAGAATCGGAAAGCTGTTCTTTCAAAGAAATGATTCAGCAAGTGGCAATCTAGTAGGAAGCAATATGGAGAATCTCTGAAAAATGAGATCTGGATCACAAAAGAAACTAATAAACTGCTTCGAGTAAAACTTCAAAAGATAAAGAGCAAGTGTAATACATGATACCTAAGGCTCAGCTAAAGTAAAATTGCATGGTAATTGGGTTAACCATGACTAGGAACTGAGCTCATGTTTATGAATCACGATTCTGATGGTTTCTACTTTCCAATTCTTCTCTAAGTGATTCCTCTAACTTGGTTCATTGTTTTTGGCATGCCTCATAATTAAACTTCATTAGAGATGATAATCTTTTTCCAAATTATCTTCACTGAAGTACTACGTAGGGAATGTATGAGCAAAAGTAATTTGTAGAGAATGCATCTGATTAATTCTCTGTCGCAGCTGGTTGTGCATAAATGTCGCGAGTGTGGACAGCCTCTCCCTGTTAATCACGAGCCTCCTGCTGATGAGGCCTGGACAACTGGGATTTGTGGCTGTGCAGAAGATACTACCAGTTGTAAGTTTCCTTTTTCCTACTATCTTTTTTCATTTGTCCTTGCTTGATGTCATCTATATGTTCTAGGGACCCTTTACCCCGATTCGATCCCATGTTGTTTCACCTAATGTACTTGTCTTTAAAAAGAAATAACAAAAAATACCATGGCTCTTCTTCATGTCGCCAGAAATAATTTATAGTCGTGAATATTTGTTTAGCCACACAATTGATGATGTCGCTTCTATAGGAAGCCCTTTTTAACTATACTGTTGCAATGATCATTTAATGGAGCAGCTAAACATACATATCCACGTGCTTGAACTATGGGAAAGGTAAACTGTTGTATCATTTAAGTCCCTTTTCATATCTAACTCTTTCAGCGATTCCATGGCTAGTCTTCTAGGATTCACTAATAATTAAAAAGTAACCGATCATCACACAGTTGTTACTGGTGATCATCATTAGGCAGTTCTGAGGTTTCAAATTGTTGTTAATTTTCATTACTATGTGGTGGAAGTGTGGAAGAGAACCACGTTTGGTGTTCAAAGATCTACCGATAATGGAAGTGTGGAAGAGAACCACGTTTGGTGTTCAAAGATCTACCGATAATCGTTTCATGAACCAAATCGGTGAGGCTGCCAATTTGGTGAATCGACCAATGCACATATCCGGATGAATTGATTGTGAATAAAAAATATTCAAAAAGCATTTTTTACAAAAATGATTGAAAAAAATGTAAAAAAGAATTAATAGGTAAGAAGATTCATGCAAGTTACAATTCCTAAAAGAATGTCTGAAAATTGACATGTGGCACCTTAAATCAGCCACTGAATTGAATTGGGTTGCCACTAACTCATTTGGATCAGCCGGTTAGGCCGACTTAACAACACTGTTTTGTACCCCTCCCCCTCTCTCTTCTTTCCTTTGTCCATGCTATTTGCACCATTTATTGTGTGTCGTTCTTTCACATTAATTGTAGTCTTTGTCCACATTCTACCGTACACCATTGGCCATTAATAGGTAGTTCTTTCTTCCATTGCATCCATATTTCTTGATCATTTTATGGATTCATGCAGATCATGTATAGCAAGCCTGAGTCCTTAACTCTTTCTTGCATCTTTTGTCTTTGAGCTTTGGCTACTGCATGTAATGCTAAATTATTTATTGCACAAGTCTCAAAAATGCTTATAGAAACCTAATCTTAAATTTTGTAGATACTAATGGTTGATTTAAAGAGTCCTTTTAAGCTAAGGAAGTTAGAGCTTGTTGAAGTTGACTATACGAACTACGAAGTACAAACCCATCATGCATGTATACTATGATTATAGTATTATACTACTTGAAGTGATAATGCAAATAAGAAGGAAATGAGTTTTTGGAGTTTCCATGTCATTTATTTGAAATGACTGCAAATTTTCTTCTTGATAAGGGTAATGGAACTCAGAAAGATAAAATTTTGGCAATTTCCCTTGGAGATCAGCATTTCTTGGACTAATTTACTAACCTGTTATGTTATTTCTGATGCTACATGTGGTTCATTAGTTAATAAAAATACTAACCTTTAGAGTTTTTTTTTTTCTTTTGCTTAGCATTTATCCTCTTGGTTTAAAAATATGCGATGGCCACTAACTGTTTTTTTTCTTAATCTTATTAGAATTCTTCCTTTTTGTACAGAATAGTCTTATTTCACTAACTTGCTTACTTTTTTTGGCATCTTAAATATTTTTATTTCATTGCCACTGAAAACTCTCCTTGTTTTGTGGATTTTCCAAGCAATTAGGACATTTAGATCGAGATATCTCCAATTGCCAATCAGTTTCACTTTTCATGATGAATGGGGTGGCGTAACACATGGTTTTTAACACTCAGCTTAGGAGATCTCATTGTTCACTAATCACGTGGACTCTAATGTAGTAAACACTAGGTTAGCACTCCTAGCTTCTATAGCCTACTGCTTTACTGATTTTGCAGCTTCAGGTTCTACATAGGGTTGCTGATATCTGCAGCTGGAATAATCATGAGGTTTCTGAGTTTTGGAGACGCTTGTGACATAATGTATTTTTTGTTCTTTACTTCCAGCAGGTCCGAAAGCTTCTTATTCTTGCTATTAGTTTATCTGATACATTATGTATCTTTTCATCCTCCTTACCGAGCTTTCCATGCTTCGTTAACTTATATTTTGTGCATAGACCTCTTTCAACCAGTCCCAAGTGGCTTGGCCTTGTTATCATCTGGAACAAACAATGAAGTCTTGGAAAATTTGTTAATTAATATTTCTAACGACATGCTGCAGGAATTAATGTGCTTTAATTGTCAAATTTGCAGGTTTGCATGGATTGTTCTGTCCTTGCGTGCTGTTTGGCCGCAATGTCGAGAATTTGAGGGAGGACATTCCTTGGACTAAGCCATGTGTTTGTCATGCTATATTTGTTGAAGGAGGCATGGCCCTTGCAGCAGCAACTGCTGTACTCCATGGTATTGACCCAGGGACGTCATTCCTGATTGGTGAAGGTTTACTGTTTACATGGTGGATGTGTGGTATTTATACAGGGCTATTTCGGCAAGAGTTACAGAAAAAGTATCATCTTAAGGTCTCTCTCTCTTTCTCTCTCTCACGCACACACACACATATATCAAAACCAAAGGGCCATGATCACATGGCATCTGTTGGCCCGTAACCAGAACATCTGAATCGTCGACAGTTTACATTTTAAAAAACAGTACTTTTTCAAAAGGTATTTGGTTACATTCTGGGAATGATTCGAATCTCATTCACAGTTTCACGAGTTTGAATTTTTCTTTTCTTGGAATGATTAAAAAATGATATGTTTCACAAGTCTCAGTTTGAAAATTGAGAAGTTAGCTTTTAAATACAAAATAGCCATCTCTGGAATGCTGCATTCCTTTTAAATTTGTTGATAAAAGATTGACTTCCACTCTTCTGGCTCTAGAACTCGCCATGTGACCCTTGCATGGTTCACTGTTGCATGCACTGGTGCGCACTTTGCCAAGAGCATCGGGAGATGAAGGGGCGGCTGACGGACGATGTGGTTATGCCCATGACAGTCGTGAATCCTCCGCCTGTGCAAGAGATGCAGCTGCCTGAAAGCCATAACCCAACAAGCGACAAGAATACCGACCAAGCCACTCTCGAGATGGAACCTTTGTAATGAGGTGCAAACTACAGATAATCTATTGCCCGTTATTTAGCACCACAGTAAAGATCACTTTGTGATTTTGAGGCACGGAACCCCTACAACTGAACAGTTCGCCTCCCCATTTTTTGGTGTAATAGAATTTTTCAGTTGTTACAGTGAAGGACCTTATATTTTGGAAAAACATTTTCGTTCTTATTTTGTTGTAAATTGATTAAGCAGTTGACCCCGCATTCCGTTTTCTTTCCCTTCATGTATCGTACTCTTGTTGAGATTGACTACATTGTTGACACGCTGCAAATTTATAAGGGTCAGGTATTTATTCAAGTTTGCTGGAGTTCCATACGGTAGGATGGAAAAAAGCAATCTGAAAATCAACTGGCCCTCTAACTACGTTGGCCATGGCTGTTTGTGAGAGCAAATAAAATGGGAGTTTATGCATCTGACAGGAAATGTCTAATGATTAGTAGATCTCCAAATGCAAAATTTCCTTAACTGCTTTTTTTTTTTCAAACCATCCGCGAGGAATGGAAAAGAAATGGCAGAGCCACACCGACAAGTACATCAAAATGTACAGTTTAAGAGCCCTTATTTCAAGGCAACAGGCAGACCTTTCAGCTTGATCCGCTCTTTGGGAGGAAAGTAAGCGTTTCTAAGTTTCTCCAACATTATGTGGGAGCATTAGCGTCTTCAAGAATTAGTGCGACTGAAGTTTCGAAACCTCCAGAGGAATTCCATAGACAGACTTTGGCGATGCTCCATCGCTACCAGATTCTAGCAATAGCATAATTTTAACCCGTTCTAGTTTTAACACGATCATATTGTTCAAAAATTTGGGGAAAGGGAAGACTCCCAGAGGCCCCTGGTGCTCAATGGGAACAACAAGAAAAGGAAATGATGGTCCTAATCAATGATCACCGGACTGGTTAATGAAATGCGGAATCTGCCTCAAACTCCAAACCAAGTAAAGAACCACTAATGCAAAACTAAGCTTATCCATATGACAAGCAACAAAAAAAACACCAAGAAAAATACGGCTTTGATACAAAAAATAAGCGTGAGTGATCTCAGTTTTGCCAGCAATGCGCTTTAAATTTAAAATGGAAGTTATGGTTGAATAGAACTCATTTCCAAATGTAACCAAATCAAACAAGCGGAGAAATACAGTCCGATCGATGACCACATCCATCGTCAGTAACTTTGAGAAACTTCCCTTCGATTCCTCCAAAACTACAGCTCTAGATTACACTTTTGCCCCTGAAAGAAGAAACAGAGGAACAAATATCATAGTCTCGTTTTGCCCTTCACTAATTTTAAAACTCTCACTCAAACGGCACTGTGTTAAAGCACAAAATGGAAAAGTGAAAGATGAACGATTTGTACACAAACTTTGTGCCAGAGGAATTTTGGTAATGCCAACTAATCACTAAACAAGAAAGCATTCGCCAAATACATGAAACATCTACAAGCGGGATCAAAAGTGTGATGTCTAACAATGATAAAATGGTTTCACTGAATCAACAAACAACAAATTAACAGTAGCTACAACAATATAACACGAACCAAACAAGTGCAGCCAACCGCCATGAGATACGTCTGCAAAAGCTGCCAACATAATGAAAGAAGATAAAGCTTCTCTCCGTCTTAATATAAGAAAAGGTTGACAAGCCATCCATCCTTCCGGATGGGCACGCCTTTCTCTTGTCATTTATTAGAAAGATGAAACGCGTCCAATAAAATGTTGAATATATGTGGTGGTTTTACAGTGGCAACCAGACTGTGAACCACCAAATTGCGGAACGATGGCATCGTCAATCTCAGCCTTGGATTCCTAAGTCAAAGACTCAAAGCTTCATGAGGAAAGCCAAGGAAACACAGTCCTTACTCCTTAAAGAGTAGCCACCCCCACCACCACCACCACCGGGAATCCATGATCATCACCAACAATAGTTAATGTTAATAAAAGAATCTGCCGTTAAAAAAAGAAAACATCTTAATTTCTTAACTAATAAAGCATTTACAAATAGCACAACCACACAGAACCTACAAAATGTGTAAGATCTAGGTAAATTCAGCAAGAAAGTTTCAGTCTTTACAGAAGCAATCTAACGAAATAACTTCATGGAACAATCTATCGCAAAATTTTCAAGAAAATCATCCAATGCGAATCAACCAAAGAAAGTAAACATAGATACCATCAAGTTTTTTTTTTTTTTAAAAAAAAAAAAAAAAAAAAAACACGGTCGCAAGTAACAAATGGAGAGAACAAAATGCCGATCAAAATCTGCACAAACTACAAATCGCTCAAGACCGCAATAAAAAAGGCAAACAATCAAAGCACACCTACGTCTGCTTCGAGTAGGCCGACGAAGACGGGACGCGCTTGTTGCGGAACATCATATAACCAACGGGTAAAACGACCCCCACCATCATGATCAACGCCCCGACTGCGTACCTCAGTAGGCCCGGCGGCTCTACCTCTAGAAGCCTCCTCATCTACAAGTAAAAAGCAGAACTCTAGATTCACAATAACCCCTAAAGCCTAAATCTTCAACCGCGGGAAAGGGCAAGAGCGAAAGAAGAAAACCACAAACCCACTTCAGATGGACCAATAAAGCACATTGAAAATCAGTATAGACGAATCAAGAGCCAGAAAGATCAAATAATTTGAGAACAACAGATGGAAAAGGAACTCACTGGCATCCTTCCCACCAGGAATGAAGATCGTCTGCTTTGCCGTTGAATAGGGAAAGGGAAGAAGCGGGAGGTCTTCACAGTTTTATACTGCCGCTCAGTTTGGAGGAAAACGGGGAGGATTCGGTTCAGATATGAGCTGAAAGGAAATCCGAAACCGCCTCGGCGCCGATACTGCACAAATACGCCGAGGGTCTCGGCCTCTTTTTTTTTTTTTTTTGTTATTTCTCACTGGAAGTTATATTATTGGATTTTATTTTTTGGATGTTTAAATTAACGTAGTATTACAAATAGCGAAATAGAACTTTTAATCAAATTTATATTTTAGTATGAAAGACTAATTGCAAACAAATTCAAATAAAATCAATGCCTTTAAGGCTCAACTAATTAGTCTTCTTGTTTGGGTATTGGGGAGTTGACAACTTCTTATTTTATATGAAAGAACAACCTGTTATGTTTCAATAAAAAATCACTATTATCCTACAAATCAAATAAACATTAGTGAAATTCGACTAATAAAAATTAAAATTATCCTCTATATTGCAGGATATTTGACAAATTCATGAATTCAGATAGAAAGTAAATTACAAGTAAGCATGTAAATGGTGTATATCTACACAAAAATACGAAATTGAAAGGAAAAAAAATAAAAATTATTAGCATTATTAGCACAATTGAGATAGGCACTGCACAAGGAACAAAAATATTTGTAAGAAAAGCGAGAGAAAGTAAAGCACAATTAACGATTTTGTCACTTCTCTATCATATAAAAGGCATCTTTCAAACAAAGTTCTATCCTTCAGGAGCCAATCCTTTTTCTTAAGGGGCCGTTTGATGGAATGAAATTATGGAATTGGAAATATATTTCTGGAAATATATTTCTTGGAAAAAGAGAATGAGAAAAATATTTTCGATTCCCATTTTGATGGGTGTTTGATAACTGAGAAATATATTTTCAGAAACATATTTCATCGTTTGGTAGAAATGGAAGAAGGAAAGGAAGGGAGTTTGGAAGAAGAAGGAGTGAGGAGGAGGAAGGGAAGGAGGGGGTTCCTGCTGCATCCTCCCGCCATCAGCCGCACCTGCCGTTCCCATATCGATTAATACAATTCCACAATACGCATACCCACTATTCATACGGTTCCACAATACAACGTCTCGCTCTCAATCATTTTATCAAACAGTTGACATGCGTCATCAATTATTTCCTTGCAGATATTTCATTTTTTCCCCCTTCTCTCGATTCTTCTTCTTCTCTCCGATTCAGCCAATTCTCATGATTTCATTTTCCCCCCTTCTCTCGATTCTCTCTTCTTCTCCCCTATTCTTTTCCATGGCAGCCATGATTTCATTTTTTTTTCCCTTCTCTCAATTCTTTCTTCTTCTCCCTGTATGTTGACTCAGAGGAAGGGGAGGCATGAGGTGCCTCCCCCATCTCACGCTGCAGAAAAGGGCTCGCAGGGGGCAAACCACCAGAACCGAGAGAATCCAGCCGGAAGCTGGCCGTGTCATGAATCAACGCTAAAATCAGAGGAGTATGGGCTCGCGGGAGAGGAGTATGGGTGGAGGGTTCCCGATCAGCGTCCTTCGCTGGGCAGCGGCAACTTGGCTGGTGTATCCTTCCATTGCCTCGTGAACTAGAGGAGCGTCAGCTGGCTAGTGGACGTCGGAAAAGATCGAGAAGGCGTAGAGCAAGTGAAATCCAAGTGCGACGACGGGAGACTGGATGAGAGCCGCAACGGTCATTTTTTTTATTCCGGAAATATATTTCCACCCTCAGGAAAGAAATATATTTCCGGAAAAGTGATTCCGGAAATGAGTCCAACGGCTCTTTTTTTGATCCCTTGTTTGACGAAAGGGAAATATTTTTAAAAATTTGAATTATTTTCCTCTTGCTACAGTAGATTTCTGCCCTGTCAAACGCCCCCTAAATTAAATTTACTGAATTGAAAAAAAAAAGTATGACTAAAACCTCCCATTCTTTCTCTCTATCCTTCTCTATCTTTTAGGCTTCACTACCCTTCTCAATAATGGAATACTTAATTTTAAAAAAATAATTAAGCTTCGCTCGTTGGAAATAAACATTCGTCTCAAACCATACTTTTTTGCTTTCTATACAATAAGGTCTGCGTAGTAAATAGCTTAGATCTGATACCAATGACAACCAAAAATTTAAGGGGGAAGTAGATGAGTCATAAAATTAGAAAAAAGAAATACTGAGAGTTTAAATTTTAAATTGCTTATTAAATTGGTTATTTCTGCATTTGTAGTTACTTCAACTTATACAATTTAACTTAAAAACTTTTGAAAAATGTGTTATATTAGAAACCAAGCAGATCTAATTGTTTATCTTTCTTTTGCAAATAATGTTGATTAATTTCTTGCAAAATAAGAAGAAAAGCTTCATATGCTGGATAGTTTTCTTGCATCATAGGTCGTTGTAAATTTCATCAAAAGACAAACAGTTCAGTTTCATTTTCTCATCTAAGGGTTCAGTCTATGAAACCTGCAATAAATCCCTAAAACATAATAAAACGTGTACAAAAGAGTCTCAAATGGTTCAGATCCTTCTCAAAATTTTCATGTAGTTTCTTTTTGTTTGATCTCATTTGGAGTGGTTCTGCTTCAGATGGCACTTCTAGGCCGAACACTTTTCCATCCACGCACGCATATGCATCATCTTGGTGTTTTATCTGGACTTCATAGGAAATGCGATTCTTACTGTCTTTTGAACGTTTATCATAAATTTGTCGCCGGAAATGTTCTCGGTGAATCAAGGATGTCAAATTTAATCTTTTTACCACCACTTTGAACTTTGAAACATAATCTGGGAAAGCACTTATAACTCTTTCTTGGAAACATAAGGACCATCCCAATCTGTGCAGCAGCCAGCAGTTGACAGTATTAGGCATCTTGGATGCGGTAGAAAGCTACATCCATTTGCCCGCTTCTGAGAAGTGTTTTCTATGTCATGTATGCCCGTGCCTGATGGGATATCAGTAGAAGTAAATACTCTGTTGTTTACTAAACACAATGAGTTATGAAAGATATTGGTGCAGTCTGAAGAAATTGCTCACGTTGATGACTCTTCTAGATTGCTTGGTAGGACGTCCATGTCCAAAATGATGTTTATAGTTTATTAAATTGATTCACTGACCATAAGGTTCATTACAGCTGCAGGAAGGGCCTACTGTTCTTGCCCAAATGTATGCGTTGTCCATATTGAGATCAATAGAACAATTTATGCCTCTTCCATATATGCATCGTATACTGCTATATATATGTTACCTGAAGTACATTAGTACTATCTGACCATATTATTTTTGGTGATAGAATTTACATATCGAATTCTGTGGGTGGCTGTATTTTACCAGCTCGCACAAGCAAATCCTGAATGCCGCCGACCCATTTCTGCTTTGCTTCCTCGTTGTGACACTCAAAGTGCAGGACTTCTCCGCCTGTTTTTAAGCTAAAATAACATCTCCTTTCACCACTGATTCTTCTGCTTCTTCCTGGCCATGTGGGAATGTCATCGGAGATTCCATACACAATACCTGAAAATGATGAGTTTAACATGAGGAGACTAGAGAAGTCCTTTTCCATATACTACCTAATGGCTACTGCAGTCCCTCTGACAGAACTAGTGTAGCCATATGTACATGGCCGCGTAAAAATGTGTGTGTGTTTGTGGGTGGGGGGGGGGGGGGGGGGGGAAATCAATATTAGGAGACGAATAAACTCTTTTATTAACAAAGAAGGTCTTCGAAAATCATGAACTTTATGGCAATTGATTTTTAATCACCAGAAAATTTTGCAAGCATGTCTAATTCTAATGATTTTAATGCTGAAGTTCACAAGAACTGGATATATAGATAAAATCTACTGTTCAATTTGGTCGAAGAATCTCCAACAGGAAGACCTCAAAAAGGGTTTATGACAATATGGACGGTAGAATCAGGTCCCATGTCCATCGTCCAGTTTTACAGAGCGAGTAAATGTAGTTTTCATTTTAATTCTTTACAGTTATCTTGGAGTGCACGTTAACTCATTGACCATTGCTATTTTTTATGGTCAGATATAACGGTAGACTTGTTTCTGATAACTGTTTCAGCATCAATAACTGTAAGTATAGATGCCTTACTCTTTTTATCTTTTGAAAAGGCCCTGCCGATGTGTGTACTCTTGAGTTTCACCATGACCTGCAAGAATTTGAACAGAGAAATTAGTTTTTTGATACACAAACAAATACTCAAATACTTAATGGGGATAAAGGCCCCTACGCTATTTCCTCACCTCTGTGTTTTGGTTCATGTAGACAGAGACCCGCTTCTTATGAAACGACCCTGCATCAAACAGTGCTTTAGACGATCCCCTCTTAAACTGAAGATCTGAAAATGAAGGTACACCAACCAAAAACATTCATTTCTTCTGCAAGTCACCATAAGGGGTTGACTGAATCATATGAATTTGGGCTAAACCACAAATGGATGATATGTCATGATCCTGATCATCGTAATTGTACGCTCTTGGAAAATCTAAGAGATAAACCGCTAACTTCCTTTCCATATATTGATAGCAAGTAGTTGGCATTATAAAACCTGACCAGTTTTTGGCAGCCATGCCTGCACACATGGCAGCTCCAAGTTGATGCCGCACCACAACCAACTTTATGCAAGTGGCAGCAAGATTTTAGTTGTCTTCCAGTATTCCTGAACACTTGAAGAACGTAACGGTCCTATTTTGTAATTTTTTCTTTCTTCTGTTAGTGGGGCATTCCTCATCTTATGACAGCCACTGCCGCTTTTGAAGCATGACCCTCCATGCTTGATTTGTTTGAAGAACATAACAATCCTATTTTGTAATTTTTTCTTTCTTCTATTAGTGGGGCATTCCTCATCTTATGACAGCCACTGCCGCTTTTGAAGCATGACCCTCCATGCTTGATTTGCGTGGGGAGGAAACTTCACATAAGAAAATTCAACAAGCAGTTCGTAAGCATAGAATTTTAGGCTGCTTTCTTTCCCTGCAAGCAGTTGACTGACAAATCGACCATTTGTGCAACTAAAATCAAGTTACCAATGGTCGAAAAGATCTCGTGGTGTAAAACATCTGACGTGACAACCGGAAAAGGAAGGGAGGGCGCTAAGCTACAGTTTTTATGACAAGTTGGCGACTATGCGGTATCATTTCTATCAAATACCCACAAATGGACAAAGAATTTGCATTCTTCAGATTCGATTCGATCGTTTACCTTTTCTGGTTCTTTTGAGCAATTCTCCGTGGATGACGCGGGAGCTGACGCCGCTTCTTTCGGCCTCGCTCAGCCGGCGGCCTGAAGTTGCTGCCGACGGCGTGACAGCGGGCGTCTGAGCCACTCCCTTATCGAATGGGATAATGGAGGCATTGCTCCGTGCCTCTTTGTGAACTCTAGCTTTCAGTGCTGCTGCTGCTCTCAATGCTGTGAAGTCATGGCCAACCAACGTTGTGAACTCGCTAAATTTAACAGCCAAAATTCAAATTTTACGCGTCTTACAATTCCATAAGGGTGAAATTTTGTGTCGCTCGATTATTGAAGGATATTCGAATTGCTAGCATTAACAAGATTACGTTTGGGGAATTTGCGTAAAGTTTGATGCAAAAAAAAGGTCCAATTTTCCATACTTTCGCTTTCAGTTGATTGACAACCTTAACTAGCACATGAAATACAAAACTATGAAAAATATATTTGAAAATTTGAGTTTTCCTAAGTACGCTCTTGACTTATACGCAATAACAAATTAATCCCCAACCTTGTTGCTGCTACCAAATTAAACCCCACTCGTTAGCTTCATAGTTCCTTGGTGAAATGATCAAATACTTCGAAGGAGATAAAAGAGATTTAAGTACTTCCGAAACGGAAAAAGGATGAATTTGTCTCGCAAAAGCAAATGTTCGGAGACAGAATTTCCAAATAGCAACAATGTGATCAATTTGTCAGTTACTTGAGGATGAACTTCGAAGGCGATCGAAATTCGAAGGACGGAAAATGCGAACTGAAACCGAGAATACCTGTCGCGGCACCGGCGGTAAGCGTCATGAGGTCGCCGGGCGTCTTGACATTGACGGCGGAGTTGACGACCGCAGCGATCCGGTCGCGATCGGCGCCGATCGACTCCGCGATCTCGACGCAGTGCGACGCCACGAGGGCGGTAGCCGACGCCATCGCGGTCCTTGCCTTCTCCCCGGAGTCCCCGGCGGAGGCGTTCTCTGCTGCAGCCACCGCCGCGACGGCCGCGGCCACTCCCGCCACAGAGAGCGCGGCGTGGACGTGGGCGTTGTGGGCTCGCGCCTTTTCGCGCTTCCTCTCCCTCGACTTCTTGCCCGCGAACCATTTGCCGGCGTTGGCACGGTGCGCCCTCATTGAGTTGAGCGTCTTGCAGAACTGTGGATGACCAAAACCAAACGTACAGGAATTACCATGCTGCCGTTCACCATTTCCAAGATTGACATCCGTGGCCTTTACATTTTACATCTAAATCATCTAGCTATTGTCTATATGCAATAACTCTTTTCAATTCCTCATGCATAAATCGAGTATGAAGAATTTTGGTGGCGTAACTCACCGCATTACTGAGAGGTCGGTCTGATTTCAAGATTGCTGCCTCCGCATCAAGTGCATGCCCGAGAACGACCAACGGCTATTAGAAAAGGGGAGAGAGAGTGAAAGAATTAGTGACTTTTTCTGTATCTTTCTAGCTTTGCTACCAACTCTAACAAGATAGAACCAAACGCCCTAAGAAGGTAAAAACAAATGCAAAAGGCTCAGTTCACCCATTTAACCTCATTTAGCTCCTTAAATTAAGGTTTTAAGATCATGAAATCCTTGAAATTACTCCACTAGAAGTTAACTGCTTCCCGATTTACCTAGGGATGCAAACGATGGATAACTTAAATATTTGAGAAATTTTAAACATGCAGGAGGAATATTTCATCCTACCATCCAAACTCTAACTCTAGTGTCATGGCCTTCCGTTTTGCCCCCTATTATTGCACCAAACCACTAGATCAAATAAACTCAATGGAAACATGACCAACCTCGTACCCATATCTTTAACGGTCTACATTCTTATTTTATATGTATATTTATATTATAAGGTCTATTTCTTTTCAGGTGTTGGGATTGGCTTTTTCAAAGAACCTTGACATGAATCAACTAAAGTTGCTTGTCTCAGTTTGCTAATGTTAAAGGGCACCAAAAGCCAGAAAAGATCCTCAAACCTTTAGCTCTCGATGTTCAGCCATGGAAGGACTGGGAGAGAACTCTCCTGAGGGTCGATGAGTGGACGATGGCGACCTCCCAAGCTCACCCCTTTGCCCATGTCCACGGCTTCCCTGCAATTCCGACAAAAACAACAACGGAAATTGTTTTCATTTTGGTACCGATTTCATAGAATGAAAATAAATTCATGATGCCGAGAATTTTCTGCCGAGAGATCCATCACCGTTGAACTCTTGGTTTTTCTCGACGCATCGATAATAGAATTTGCCTACCAAGCACAAAGATAAGTTCTAACTCGACCAATCTATGGTGTGAATTGATCCAATGAGTCGAGCATTGGTGGTGGTCGGTTTCATCCTGGAATGGCAACTTTTTCATTCTTTTTTCGTGATCTCGGGATCAAATGGACTTTAGAGGCTCAAGGCATCTAAGATCATAGAGTTGGTCGTGATCCCCACGTTCCCAACGCGTCCCTGGGAGACAGAAGGGACTTGAAAGAACTTACGGGGCGCATCAGGATCTTGTCTGTGATGAACTCCGTCTTCCTCTCCAGGAAAGATTTCTTCTTCTCTTGCAGAGCTTTGGAGAGTTCGACGGCGGAGACGCTCCAAGATCTCGCCAAAAACTCCATAGGCTCCTTGGGAGTTTCCGGCTGAGGAATTGGCGATTCTGTGCCTTCTTCGTCGCCCTTCTTCCTTGAACTCCTCTGGGACACTCTCGAGAAGAAATCCCTCCTCCTCTCCATTTGGAAAATCCTGACTCCAAAGGTTTTATAATGGTAGTTTGTTGTCCTGGGAATTGAAAGAGACTCGGCCTGCGGAGATATCAAAACGAAGAAATTAATAGTTCATTTCAATCAAATCTCTCTTTTTTCTCTTAACGGCAGTGAACATATGTGTTTCTAATGATCAACCAGAACACCATTCAGAAGCTCAGCTCAGAAAGGAAATCTGTAAGTTGTCAATGAGATTTGGATCGTCCTGAATCAGGTCATTCAAAGAGACATTAATTCAACCATGATCATGATATTAACGTTTGAAAAATGCCATCATGAACGTATTGATCTATACTTGCTGTGGCACCAAATTTGATCATGTTCATAGTATAAATTAGAAGCTGATTGGAGAAAAACGACCATCTTTTTCAGAATGAAAGCCTACAAACCTCTCTGTTTCTTTCCCTATCCATGTCGAACGAACAAGTTTTAACTAAACAGGTTTACGAAAACAAATACCAAATCAAAACATGAATGGACTAATAAGCAAGGCTACAAAGCTACACACCTCTGATTTGAGCAAGAAATAATCGAGCCTTTCGCTTCCAACTTTTAGTCAGAACCTCTGTCTCCTTCTTTCTCTCTGCACACTCTCTAAGTAGCGATCCACCAACCCTCTTGGTATTTATATGGGATGACCGCTAGGAAGAAGAAGAGAGGGAAAGGACAAGGAGGGAGCAGGTGCATGAGAAGAGAAGCCTCATGAAATTTCTAAGCTTTGCTTCTGTCGGCAAACATGTGGACGGCCATGAGTGCCTGGTGCTTGGTACCACCATGGCCGATTTGCAGCATCTCTCTCCCTCTCTCTCTTCAACAGCACCAGCAGCCAGACAGCAGGACTCGCCTTTTTAGAGTATTTCCTCCTTCACACCCTACACATTTGCGCCCTCCTTGTCTGCTCCTTATGCTAAGCCTTTCCTCGTCGTCCTCCTCCCTCCTGCGCTTCTTCCCAAGTTGCTACTTTGCTGCTTTTACATGCTAACTAGCAGGCAGGCAAATGAAATGCCCCCTTACGTCCTTCAAAATAACGAGTGCGCCACGAAAGGCCTCGAGCATAAGCAGGCCTGAATGAGCCGCCGGTGTCTCCTCTGTTCCGGCGAACGAGGAACGGCCGGGTGCAATGTTCATGCAGTTCGGACAATTTCTTCGGAAACTGCACCTGTTGGTATCAACGAGTTTCGAGTTGTTTTTAATGCTACAACACATGGGCGGATTCCACTTTTTTCCGGCTGTTGGTCAACAGTGTGGGTGGATGAGATTTAGATGGTTGGGAACAGGAAAACATGTATCTGATTGGAATCTTGAAACATGAAAGTTTAGTCTGTTAGAATAAATCAGTTGTAAATTTACATAAACTGATTCGGTTCTAAAAGAATGGTTTTTTGTTCGATTCTCATCAACACTAATGCAATCTTGGACCTTGGGGATAAGGGTAGGGAAAGAGTTTTAGTTTCGAAACAGAAAGTCTTTCATCCAGTTAATTGACGACCAGTCAGTCGGTCTCTTGTTCGATTCTCGTCACTAATCTTACGTAAGGGTTTTAGCTTTGGAGTCGGAAATTTTTTTATTGCAGGGCCCAATAACATTTTCGTCTAGTTAATTGACGACCATTAGAAAAAGATGACGAGCCAAATAAAGCGTGAACGTAGAGAAGGGAAAGTACTTTCCACGGGAATCGGAAAGTGGCATTGGAGTAGTTTCGGGGCAAAGGAGGGAGAATAAAGCAGAGTGTGCTTTTATAAAGCGGCCGTGAAACTTGCTCCATGATAGCCGCGTTCCGATCGTGCGCTCGAAGCACCAAACACCCAAGTAGGGAAAGGAACACGCGTCACAAGGATTGTTTGATTAAAGTATTTCCCTTTCCTTCGTGTCTCTATTTATCCACATAAATGCGTTGTTTAACTCTATCGTCTCGGAGTTCACGTTATTTATGCGAACACTGACAACCAAATTGTGCAATTTGGGGTGCGAAAAGACGATATTATTATCTCCACATCACTCTCTCTCGAGATGAGTACAAAAGTCGAATTATCATTTCTGTTGTCCAAATACTTCCATGCAATTCAAGCTCATTTCTGTTGTCCCAAGAGTTTCGTTGCCTATAAAATACTATCAATCACGTCTAGTTTGATCGTGTATGTGTGTGTCTACGTATACAGGTTTCCTAGATTTCTCCATCAAAATTTGAACAAAGAAATCTTCCGTTCTTCTACAGGGATGATGTAGCATACCGCTGGATGCATTGCATCCAGCAGGGGGTTTAATCGTGCCTAATGCATTAGCCGTTTGGAAAATTATATATATATATATATCATAGTCACAAATAATGTTTCAGAGTTTTAAACAGCAAAGAGCTATAACACAATGAGTTTGAAAAAACTTAAAATAAAGAAAAAGTAAAATAAGTGAGAAACTAATAATACAAACATGAAAAGAAAAGTACATTTGTAATAAATAAAATTAAAAAATTTAAAAAAGACTGTTTTATATTAAAAACTGAAAAAATGAAAAACTTGAAAAAAAACATGTTTTTCATTTTTAATGTTAAAAAAACACTTTTTTAAAGTTTTAAATGGACAATTAATTTATGGTTTTTTTTGTTTTTTTTGAAAAAACTTGTTTTTTTACTATATATATATATATATATAAAAGGAAAAAAAAAGGAAAAGAAAGTGACTGATCCTTAGACGGCATAATAGTGTTTGCATCAGTACTGGTCCTCCCACTAAGTGAATGGTCAATTTCTCTCTCTTTAAGTGTATAAAATTTCCGGGACCTTTACCACTGGCTTACAGATGTCATATTCATATTTAAAACCGTAAGAAACAATATCAGAATTCGAGTTCTTAGGGCCAAAAATTTTAATTATATATCTGGTTGCTGAACCTTCATAAACTTTTTGACATTTCCATTAGACAATCATTACTGAAAAAAGGTAAGCCTTTGAATTTTGAACAATTTAAATTTTAGGGCAAATTTTGCAAAGAATTCAGAAACATGAGCAAACAATTTCTCGACCAAACAAAACAAGGAAATTGCCGAGCTGGGTTGAAAGAGATGCCTTACTTGTCAACAGAGTGAAAGCATCACTGCTTAGCTTTTCAATGGAAATGTCCCCTTTTTCAAGCCATCCATCACATTCACATCCTCCTTTCTTCTAATTTGTCTTTCAATGCCACTTTTTGCATTCGGCAGCGCAATCAACACTTGTTAACTTTAAACTATTTTTTAGGATTATTTTAAGATATTTATTTTATTTTCTGATTTATTTAGTTATTTATTCTAAAATAATCGTTTTAATGCTTTTAAATGATTCACACTAGAGGAAGGGGACAATCATCCATTCATTAAAGTTATTCAAATATTTTTCTTCTCTTGATCAAAGATATGTTCATACCAAAAAGCAACCAAGAATAAGAAAAGAGATCTACCACTTGCACTTGTTACCATCAAAACGACTTAGAATGCCAAAGATCTTAAATTCAATTGGTGAAATCATTGCTCTTTCCAAGAAGGGGCATATTTATTGTAACCGACGAATTATTATGATTTGACAGATCAGGCATAGGCTCAAGTCATTATAAAGGGATGCCGCCGACTATATGATCTTTCGTGAATTCCTACCAATTATTTGCCGTCCACGTTAATCGGTCACGGTCCTGAGAAAATCTTTGGGAAATGCTCTTTGGCAGGTAAGAATTTTAGTGGAAAGTGAAAGGAGTTTGAATAGCCGGTGAAGGGGCGTTTGATGCCCTGAGAAAATTTTACCTGGGATAATCTTTCTTCCTGCAGCCTAAATGGGCTGTATATCTAATTCCATGGTTTTTGTGAATTTGCATGGATAACATTATGTTATTAGAAGACCATACTCTAGTTGTTTCAGGAAATGTAATCAAATGTTGCGCATATTCACACTAAATTTCTTGAAGTAAAAACATAGTAAATCTGAAACATGTGCATATATGAACATATTCAAGGGTGGAGCTAGGGGGGCCTGCATGGGCCAACCTCAATTTTTTTTTTTAAATAAATACATGTAAATTTTAGAAAATTTTACTTGTTTTATATAAAAATTTTGAAAAATGATATTTGGGCCTTTGTCAAATTTAAAAACTTTAATTCAGCCCTACTCATGAAAAACTTCTTGCTTCGCTCCTGAACATATTGTCTAATAACATAATGTTCTTCAAATTAAAAAAAAAAAAACACTGAAAAATCCTTAACTTTGTTTTTTCTTAAGGTCTTGTTGATGCATGAGTAAAATTTCGAGCGGTAAAATTACTATGAAAAAAAAAATCGATGGTAAAAAGTTGGACCTCCCCAGCTCCGACTTTTTTCAGGGTAAAATTACCCTGATCCATTGAATTTGTCAATGTAGCTTTCCATGTGTTTGATTTGAGTATGAAAAGCCGTACAAAAAGGGTAAGTTTTATCCGATACACACTAAAATTTCTGTACATCAAACGAGGCCTAAAGGAAAACCCATCATGGATAAACTCTTGATGGGATAAAAGACCCGTTGAAGAGAATGATTTCCTGAGTTGGATATCCAACTTGAGTAAAATAACCCCATCCCAGCTGTTGGCACTCCAAGACTAGTTCAATTTTATTTTTGCTAGTAGATCCCTAAATGCATCCAGTTTGTATTGGGAAATTGACATGACTTGAAACCCATAATATTGGATGAGTGCAATAATTGGCATGAAGAACACAAATATAGTGCCCACGGTAATCAAACAAAAGAAACACCCACTTCACACCGCTGGAGTCCTCCCGGTCACGAGTGGACTACGAGTATTGGCCGCGGTCTGTCTCGAAAGGTCTGGGCTGTGGCTGCCTAGGAGGAGGACTATATTACACCCTAATTGGCATGAATATGAGAGTGAGCAAGAGAGAGCACCAACTTTCTCACACTACAAAACAAATCACATGATTGTGGACGCCATTGTGCGTCTGGCTTAATATTGCATGCAAGTAATAAAGCATCTTGCTTTATAAGACCTTACGGGCAACACCCCACCTGCTTTTAGCAGAGCTTTAACGTTCAAGTTGAAAAACTTTTTAAAATGGATCTCGGGTCCGGGTCCCACCATCAACTACAAATGTTTTTTTGTATTATGTGGGCAGAATCCGCATCCAACTTTGCCGACGAAGAACATTGCCTGCCACAATGGCGCGTGGAAGCATCCTCATACTTTTTTCTGAGCCCCTTTTGTGTTCATCCTCCTCAATTTCACGTGGCCAACTTTCTTTTTTTTTTTCTCTCTTGTCACGTGGTTAGGTCTGTTTATTTATCTTAAAAAAAATTTGTAAATTTTAAAAAAATATTTGTTTTATATAAAAATTTTAAAAAATGATATTTCGACCCATATCAAAATTTAAAACCTTTAATTTGGTTTTCCCGTGAAAAAAATTTGGTTCTGCCCCTTTTTAGATCAGCTTGAAGGTGCACAACTTATTCTCCTACCTCTAGGGCACTAGTTTGTTCGGCCATTTGCAAGGAAATGATGCCACCTAGTTTTGAACCTATGACTGACTTCCTACCAACCCTCTAACCAACCGATGGGGGGCTTTTGGCCCCACCTAACATCAGTCTAGCCTTAATTCATCCTTAGATCCGAAAAAGAATCAAGTTACTCTTGGTCGTGACAAACTTGGGATTTCCAATCCCACGTATATTTGATTGTATACTTGCATCTTAAAACTGAGTGAAGAATGTCATATTCTCCACCGGCTAATTTTATTCACTCAAATTAAAGTTTAAAACCGTATTTGTGTCTTGGATAACCATCGTATTTGATAGCTTGAGATCTCAAAATTTTAGACTGTTTTGAAATTTATGCTACGTGAGATCCACTGTTGAAACAAATAAGGATCTCAATCCACGCATCATGTAACAAGGGGTGAATCTGACTCGAACTTAATGTTCATAGATCCAAGATTCTTGATGATTATGGATCCTCGGCGACCTGCAGCTAGCAAACACACCTGACAGTCAAACGCGACATTAAGGCGTTAACCAAGTTAAACGAGTGAAGAGTTCTTGCATTTTAGCTTTCATGAACGCCCCAAAAAGTGAAGTAGATTTAAAAAACATTAGTTGCATTTCGTAAATTTGCCTCAATTTTAATGGTAGATTCCCCGAATCATAAGTAACTGGTCCATTAGCCAAACAGACCCTAATGTTTGAAAGAGGTTAAGCGTTCAATGTTGGATCCAAATTTATGAATTAAGGCGCACAAACTTGAACTTGGCTTGGACCCAAGTGCAATCCGGTGCACGGGGTCCTATCCTTTTAGAACCAGGAGATAAATGGATCCGATACCAGACTGCTCAATTAGCTTTATTTAGCTGCGTTCAAATTTCGAAACCATACATTGTAGTGCATAAAACTTGGATTTGGTTCGGTTCGTTGTTCAAGGACCAGGCAGCCAGGGGCGAAGAGGGGGGTGCTTAGGCCATGGCCCCACCCTAACTAACTTAAAAAAAAAAAAATACACTAGAAAAATAAAAAATTGTTAGTTGTGCAATGTATTTTTTTTATTTGGATTCAGTTTAGTCATATCCAGATCCGAGGTTGAACTATTTGGCCCGCTTCCTGGCTCCGCCTCTATAGTCAGCTAGAGACCTACATGCTAGTAGTCGAAAGATATGGCAAAAAAACATGCTGAAATCATGGGTTATATGCTGATATGGAAATTGGATTATATTGGATATGAAGAATCTACCCAAATATGAAAATCCATGTGTTATTTGAAATCTATTTTTCAGTAGTCGTATATTTGAGGAGCATGCTGTATATAATAATTATATAAAAAAAATAGAGTCAACCAATAAATAAAGGAATTTTATTAGACCATATAAACAGTTGCCTACACATGCCCACATGCGTCTACACCATTATTATTAGGAATTTTTCACTACTCTTTTGTTCGTTAGGTCCACAAGAGCCAATCCCTTGATCCACATGTCAGTGGGAAAGAAGAAAATAAATTTGGTTCGGTTGGAGTTTACTTAAATTCTTCAAATGTGTTAAAAAAACGTAAAAATCCAGGGGCTGGTTACCAACTAAATTTTAAATCTCTTTATTTGGATTTGGTCAGAAAAATGAGATCCGTCAGATTCTCTATGCAGTTTAATTTTCAATTTTACATCCGAGTATTTGACTGGGATCCGGTAAATGTCCAACCCATTTGTTTATATCAATACCGATCGCCTCAGTTTTAAGCAATGAATTGAAGTTTGTATCCTGAGCCCAAATTTTAAAGCTAAATCTGATTAAACCAAAGTCGGAGTTAAATCGAATTCAATAAAAACTACATGAACAACAATAATCACTTTGCCTTCCAAATCAGATTTTGGGTGTGTTTGAAAAAATGTAAAAAATGGATTTAACCAAAATCATTTTTCATGAAAACTGGTTTTAGAAAAGAAGTGAACAACCTGAACCCTTCCAAGTTATTCACAAAAAACCTTTTTTTTTTTTCAGTATCTTACCCAAACATGAAAACCAGCTTTTAAAAACTTGATTTTCACTAAACCAAGTTTTTTAAAATCTGGGTTTTGGAGGGTGTCATCCAAACACCCAATAAATCTCGACATAGTTGTTATCTTTTACAAAACTTTTTAAATGCTATCATAATCATGAAAACCACTGCTCATAATTCATAAACTTGTCAACAAATAAATAGATATATAGATAGATCTTTTGAAACGTATGAATAAATTTTGGTAACAGAAGAAAAATATACCTAAGTTTTGAATTTCAGTCTTTTTAGTTACTTTTCTTTTTAGTGTTGAAATAAAATGATTTGAAGAATTGAACAAGTAAACGAAGAAGCATCGGCGGCAGAATTCTAAACTTCTTTGGCCCGAAAGCCGCCTTCTCCGCACGGCACTCACTTCCTTGCTGTGTTTGTTGAAGTATCACACGCGTAAGCAGCCGATTGGTTCCCGCTGTGACGTTTCGTCAGCAACCGTCTGACCGAGGCTCCATATTGTGGGCGCCCCGATTCCAAAATGCCCCTGCGTATTCCAAATTTTACAAAACAAGTCCCCTCTCGCCTTCTTCCGACACGTAGTTAACCTTTCTAGTGAGAAGAATAACCGATATGCCACTGCACGCCACGTCGGATCCGGTATTTGGGTATGTGGATCTCTGGACTGGATCTGAAATCCAGTAAATCTCCCCGATGGAACCGAAATTTGATCATGCATTAGCAAAAAAGCTTGTGCCTCTCAAACTTTTGAAGTGGTTATGAACTTAATGTTAAAGTTAAATATTAAAAGTGGTTGTTTGGCGGTAAGTATATTGTAAATATATTTAAAAATTAAGACAGATTCACGTAACATTAAAAACTAATATCACAGGGATAATGCTTTTGAAACACGAGAACACACTATTCTTGTTTTTGTTTACCAAGCACACTTTCAATATTTTATACTATCGTGAGGACAACAATAGACTAGAAGATAGGTCATCAAACCAAGGTGATCTGGTTTCCTGCCACAAGATGCGACTTCTCCATTACTTAAAAAGAATGCACTTCTTCATTTCGTTTTAGATGCGGAGATAGGGCTCTCTAGCAACACTTGTCTAGTTAATTTCATTTTAAGTTAGGAAGGGTCAAACGTCTGTTTCATTGCAAGAATACTAATTTTTTCATTTACATAAAAGCTAAACTTAAATTCACCGGTCATCGGCCGGAAAATTCTGGCCGTGAATATTGGCATCGGTGTGCGTGAAGACTAATAGTCTTGAGATTTGGACCATGTCTACGAGCACCTGACAGACTTGGTGTGATTCGCTTTGCGTGTTGATTACGATGTGTTTCAAACTTAGAGACGCACAAACTTAGGCTCGAGCAGTTAAATATCGAATGTGACGGAATAATTGAGAAGTGAATTGAGTAATTCTACTTTGGAATTTGTAAAGGGTAGCATTGTATGAAAAGTGTAGGAGGAAAGAGGAAGAAATTTCTCTCTGGCTTCTATCTCAACGCCACAAGAATGAACAGCGCCCACTGGGAGGATAATATGATTTGGAACAATAATTGATTACTGCTGCCTTTTTTATACATGGCTTCTGATAGAAGGTTGGTGTTAGATCCAAAGATTGGCCAAGTCCAAACCAGTTGCTTGGTTTCCGATGGATATAGAAAAATTTACGGGAAGATTAAGATATTATAAGCAACCACATATTTTTTGTACCAATTTCTCAAAAGGCGGTTCTGCTTCGACGACAGTTAACAAAAATTAAACTGGCAAGGTTGCCTTTGAGAGGTTTTATCCATCTTATCTGGATTACACCGCTGGTTTCTGAACAAGAAATGAGTCATGCTGGAACTCAAGCAGCGTGGAGTCAGAAATTTTTCATGAGGGGTAGAATTAAAGTTTTTAAATTTTGACTAGGGTCGAATATCATTTTTCAAAATTTTTATATACAACAAGTGAAACTTTCTAAAATTTAAATGTAATTTAAAAAAAAAATGAGAAAAGTGAGAGGGCCCATGCGAGCCTACCTTAGCTCCGCCCCTCAGCTCAAGTGCACTATCCATTTTTTAAATAACTAGAAGGTTATATATATATATATATATATATAATGTGTAGTATAGTTCATTGAACCAATGACTCGTGGACAGTATGTCTCTGATTTGATTCTCATAGATGTTACACTCCGGTTCAGGTTGAGAGGTAAGGGCTAAGGGTGAAGTCCTCTGAGCTTTCAGGATGAAGGTTGTATATTAAAAACATGAGTACATTATGTTAAGAAATTTATGAAAACACATTTAAGTTTTGATGAAACAATAAAAGCATGTTTAGGTTAAGAAAATTATGAAAACACATTTAAATTTTGATGAAACAAGAAAAGCATGTTTAAATTTTGATTTTATTTTATTTAACTGGTTAGATTACATAGAAACCGGATGGCCAAATGAAAAACTAAAGTTAAATGTGTTTTTGTCATACTAAAACTTGAGCTTTTTTTAATTTTTTTTACAAAAAGGTGTATCATAGAATAAAAGCTAAATAAAGCCAAAAGTATTAGAATGCTAACAGAACAAACGCTTGAAAAAGATGTCGTGTTGCGTGTTCGGCCCCTAACACAGTTAGGGGTGTTCAGAGGAGAGACCGTGAGACCCATGAACTTTCTATTCCCATATTGCCCATGAATATCAAACCTCAGTACTTGTTATCGCGAATTATTTTGTTACTTGCAATACTTAAAAAATAGGGCTTTGTTTTTGTAAATCACAACCAACGAAGACCTTGTTTTGTAACTGGGAAAGCTTTTGACATCAGGAGTTGCCAACATGAGCAAACTTTTGAAGAAAGTTTTCCTCTTTTATTTCAGTCAATCTTTTTAAATAAAAAACTTTTTCTTTATTCCAGAGGGAAAAGCTTTTGCCTAAAATATGTTACCTCTAAAACCCGCCAAACAAGTTACATGTTATAGCCATAAAAAGCGACAATGTGTTATATGCTAGAAATAACCAGAATATCAGTGCTTTATAAATGAATGAAAGACTCTCTCTATAAGTTGATAGAATATGTCGATATATTCAAATGAGTTTAAGTGTTTATCGAGCCTTAATCGAGTCAAGCTCGAACTCAACACGTAACGATGAATATCAGTTCTATTCAAATGAATTTGTCGAGCCTTAATCGAGTTCAACTTGAGCTCAACACCTAATGATGAATATCAATTATATACCAATGAGTTTGTCGAGGCTTAATCGAGTTGAACTCGAGTTCAACACGTAACTGCCGAGTTGAGCTTGATCCGCTTCCGTCGAGCTATTATCGAGCTCAAGCCGAGTTTGAGCTGACTCAACTCGGGCTTGACTCGACTTGTGTTCACCCCTAAATGCAGTTCGAATTCAATTGTGTATTTAAAAGACAAATTTATATTCAGTTGTGAATTTAAAAGTTGATTTTCGATTGTAAAACTTAAAATCAGATCTGGGCAAGCCGGTAGACTCGTCGTCGTTCGTATTAAAATACAAACACGAGATGATAGGATAAGTCCAATTCAAATTTGATCCATCGAAAACCTTACAAGCCATTGACACCTGACTAAAATAGATTCTAGCGAGACAACTTCGAGTTTGAAGATCCAACCGGATGAGAGGACAGTTCGTGCCCACAAATGACTCAGGTTTTAGTCAAAATAGATTCAAATGAAAGAAACACTGCTAAAATTTGTTAGTAATGTAAACCGGATTACATTCAGCTGTGGACATCGATCTAGATGTCGAAGTTGACAATGGATTGGAACCGATTAAATGAATCAGATCCGGTTTGAGCTACTGAATCCATGTAAACAGATCCTGGTCCGGACTTGGATCCGAACCGTTTGCGCCACTTGTTCCCGCCCCCACCCAGAATCTAGCCAGGTAGGTAGATAAATGTAGGGTAAAATTGTAAATAATGGAGAAATATAGTCCATTTGATAGAGCCCCTTACTTCATTCAAATTGAGCGTTTAACTGCAGCTCTCACGTTCCCTTTCGTTCTTTCGCAGTACAAAACAGGTGAGAGAGAGAATAAAATAAAAAGGAAAAAGGAATCGACGGTAAAGCGGAGGCAAAAAAAATCCCACTTCATTCGACGACCGGAAATTCATTGAGTTTCTTCTCGGTAAAGTACACCGGAAGGCCGAGGGCTGCCGGAGTTCGCTGCTGGCGGTGGCAGAATGAGGGTTCACCGGCGGAGCGTTAGCTGTGGCCGTCCCCAACAGGTTTTGCCCTGAGGAAATGAAATTGCACACGAAGAAATTTGAGGTTTGGAGGAGGGAAGGACACGACTTTTCCGCCATATGGAGGGAGGTAGAACACAATAAGCCTTCTAATGTCTTGTTAATTTTTCGCCCTAATTTCTTGTGCTGTTATTTCTGAAGGTTCTTAGTGGCCGAATTGGGTCGAATTAGGGTTTTTTTCGTTGGCGTGCCTCGACGTTCTTTTTACGCCTTACTGGTTCTGGATTCGTAAATAGATGTGTTTGGACTTCCTTCAGGAAGATGTACTTCTCTTGCTCTCGTGTTTAAGCTGTCAGTATTTAGTCCTCTTGTCTGCCTTATACTCCCAAAGTTGGCTTCTTGAATGAGAGGACCCCTAGTTAGGTTTTCGGAATGACTGAATCTCAGCTTTCATTTGAACGATTAGTGAATCCATACACGAGTGCACGTATAGTTGTTCGGTGTCTTGCTGCGTGTACGTAAATTTGTGCTTCTGTAGGGCTTCTCATGCTAACGGTTTAAAAGAAGACGATTTTGTAAGTTTTTCGCTGGTGGGAAACAAATTCATTTCCTTTTTTTTTTTTTTTTCTTTTTGGATCTTGTGCAGGTGGTTAGTTATAGTTTCACGAAACACGCTATGGAAAACCTTCATTTTTCTTTTTTCAGTAGGCAAATTCCCACTAGTTATGTTTAGGGACCGTACCCACAACTGTTGACGACCATCTTTAAGATCTTGAGTTCAAGATCCTAGCCAGTCTGACGGCAATACATTGCTTGAGTTGCTCTGAGGTGTTGCAATAAAAAAATTGTACCTTTCATAAACGAGTTCAATGCCATGCATGCAAGTGAACGGACAATGGAAAACTACAGCGAATGGTTCATCTCTAACAAAGAACACGTCCTACGATGCTTTCCTGGAGGACCTGATTAAGGGCCTTGTGACAATGGATCTAGGAGTCTCATTTCCCGATGTGTGTGTTTGTGTGAGTATCTATATAGCGAGAGAGAGAGAGAGAGAGAGAGAGAGAGAGAGAGTATTTTTGGATAATTTGAGGGTGACACAATTTGGAAGTCCCCTTTGGTAGTGCCTTTCATTTCCTTGTTTTAGATCCCCTTTTTTCGCTTAAACGGTTACCTGTAGTCTTCTCTGGAGGTTCTTTTGTTATATGTTGAATTTGATTTTCTGTGGTGCATATGAGATGGGGTTCATTTTTGCCGCCTTTGAAAATTGTAGGGATAAACTCATGGATTATGATGACAATCAACATGCACCCTGTAACACTCAGTTAGGCAGTGAAGATAATAATAAATTTCCTCCAGGGTTGCGTTCTTATTCACTCCCTAAATTTGACTTAGATGAACACTTCCAAGACCCTGTAGCATTTGATAGTCTAGGAGAAAGAGGAATATTACTTGACCTTCCAAGTCAGACAGGAGACCACTGGATTGATGACTATTCAAGGGAGGATAGCAGCATTCTGATACTTGATCCAGTTTCGCAAAGCATAGAATTTGGGAGTGCTGAAGAATCTTGCACCATTCCAAGAAAGTGCAATGTTTGGTCTGAGGCTGCTTCATCTGAATCCGTTGAAATGCTATTGAATTCTGTTGGACAGGATGAGATGGACACCAAAAAAGGTGATGCTGCGAAATCAGATGTCTGTGAGACACGCATTGTGTTAACTAAACAAATGGACACAGGATCCTGTGAAGATGATTCTGCTTTTAAAACAAGTAATGTTTCATGTGCTGATCCCAGAGTGTCGCCTGATAATTTTCTAATAAATTCATCTTCATTAGAAAAACATGATTGGAAGGATGTATGTAGTGTTGAAGGTGTGTCTGTAAATGTTATTGGTGACCACCATGAACATCAAGGGCATGAAAATTTGACAATGAATGAATTGCATGAGAAGGAAGGAAGTAGTCCTAACAGTTCATTAAAGCAGTGCTCTTCCTTTGTTGAATCATTTCAGCATTCCACTACTGACTTTCTGTTGGATAGTAAAAGGTGCTGTGATGATGATGTGCATATGAAATGTGTAGGTTCTCAACAAGTAGAAGGCAGTTTGCTTGGAGAATGTCCCTTACATGTTGAATGTGTGAAGAAAGATGCAGTATGTTGTACGCCTGCAATTTCAAATAAGGAGGCCTCTGAAAGGCTTGTCAGTATGCCGACAGTTTCTCCATCCATGCAAGCTGATGGAAGTGAGAAGCTACAGGATACTGAAAAGGCAACATATCATATTAGAGAAGTAAGTGAGGATGCTTTGTGTCAGAGGCCACAAGACACTGTGATAGCTGATGATGGTAATGATAATACTAAGCAATTTCCTAGCATACAAGCGGAAATCGTTAACCATCCTATGGAGGATGAATTTGTGGATAGGAAAAGTGATCAGGTTGCTGAGACAGATTATGTTGAACAGAGTAATATAATTGCAGGAAGCCTTAGTTTGGTGCAAAAGGTATCTGCTTCTCCAAATGCAACTGAAAGCAAACACGAATTAGTGTCCATAGACCTCAGTTGCAGGAAGGTCCACACAGCAAATGCAGAAGAAGTTATTTTGGATCTGGATTCTAAATTGCCAAAGGAAGTTGCTGATGCACGGGCAGGCAATAAGGTGGCTCCTGCTATAGTTAATGATTTCTCCGAACTTCTAACTGGGCAAAGTCCAGGATTATCTAAGCCTATGGCGCATAGGAGTATAGGCTTGCATTCCTTAATATCTTTGTCTGAAAATGCTTCTCAACAACCATCTGGTACAAAACCACGTGAGAATGACTCTGGTTCTTCAGGTATAGACATGCCCAAAGCTGATTTTGCTTCTGATCTTGGATTGAAGGTTGCAAGTTCTCGTCATGGTCTTGCTATGAAGAATACTGGGCAGTCCCCGAGCAGGATTGCAGCGGAGGATACTGGGAAACTTGAGATGGTTGTGGGGGACATTTGTACTTCAGAAAGTCTGCTCTCTGAAGCTAAATGCTTGTCGACTGCATGCATAAATCAAGATGTGAGTCAAATTAGATCTAAAGAAGGCGTTATTTCCATGTGTGCTTCTAGCTGCTCAGAGGGGACTCTTCATCAGGCCACTGAGAGGAACGTTGCATCTAATAAAGCACACGTTCAGCAAAAAGAAAAGAAATCAGATTTGCCTGGGTCAGGAGAAACAGGAAACCAGGGAAGGGTGTCATCAAACTCTTTAGACATGCCAGTCGATGGGGAATGTCAGTTGGCAAGCAAAGATGATCCTGCTTCAGTTTCTGGGAAACATGCCTCCCTTAGTGTTGGAGCAGTAACTGATTTGGTAATCCATTCTCCAGCTCCTTCACAATATTCCACCGATAATGCACAACACTCCAAACTTGGGACATCTGAAGCGGAGAAGGCTACTCATCAAAACTCTCCGGAAAAGGATTCTTCTGATTCCTTTCCTTCACTAGTTGAACAAACTGGTTCATCTGCAGTGTTTGAAGTTTCTTTAAAAAATTCTCAGTTTTCAGAAGTATCTGTTGCAGGTAATTTAGTTGAATTAACCTGATTTGTGGTTCTGAATCATTGTACTCATTCTTTCATAGCTGGAACTGGGTGTGTATATTTGGTTTCTGCCTATAATGTCTGCGATTAGCTTTTGGCACATGATCTCAAGTTGCAATGAGAAGAACTCTTGGTATATGTCCTGTATTTATTATGTATGATAATGCATAGCTCTTGAGGGTGATTGTTGTTTTGCAGTTAAACAAAGTGGAGAGGACGAGCAGCTTAAGCATCCTATGGTTTCTTCTGCAACATCCATATCTAACGCGTGCGGTATCAAAGGTCTGACATCTGAAGCGAGCATTCCATTTTCAGAAGAAAATCGCTGTCAAAATTGTTCTCCTAGCATAGACACTCAATCATGTTCAACTGCTCAAGCAGATGCTGTTACATTGTTAAACTCTTCAGAATCAGGATTGAAAGAAGCTTGTTTGGATGGTAGGGAATCCAATCCAGCCCCAAATTCAGGTACTTTGTTGCTCCTTTAGAAGTGGCATAAATCCTTCCTGTGTTTGCTCAAGTTCTTTACAAGTTGATTAAAGAATCTTCTTTTTTTTCTTTTTTCTTATTGCCTTAAGTTACTATTTATGTCTGAAGAAATGGTTGCTTTTGAAGACTATATAGGTAAACTTGATTTGTATTTTCGCTTTCATCGAATTTGAGTAGGAGATTTTACTCTGCTACGTGTATGGAATTTTCTTTTTAATGTGGAGAACAACTGAGCTCCAGTTGTATAGAGGACATGGCTATTTGCATACAAATTTTTAGCTTTATGGAAATAAATTTGGTAAAATTATGGTATCTGAGTTACACCTGCTCTCTCTGGTTGGTGAAATGAGGAATTTAGACAAGGTAGACTGAATTCTAATGCACATAATCTTGATTCTCTCTACCTTCTAATGCATTAGTAATGCTTGCATGCTGGTTTCATATGACAATAAACTAGGTGTTCTTGTGGATTTAGAGAGTCTTCTAGAATTTTCACATGCATATTCGATATTTCCATTTTAAACATGTTGTGGTCATCATCTATTTTGTTGATGTCATTTATAAATTTCTTATTTGCAGTTGGTGCATTAAATTCTGTTAATGGTAGCTCTTGCAAGCCTGAGATCTTGAAGTCTGATACTGACGCATCCAAAGTTGACAATGACGGAAATGTTGCAGCTGACTGTGGTTCACCGACCATCATTAGTTGTAAAGAATCTCTTCAAGATGAAGCTCATCACCATGAAACTGAGAATCAGTCCTTACTGCAGAGTCCTGCTTCTGGAAATGCACCTGGTGCTACTTCCAGTACAACTGGTCAGTCTGATGGAATGAAAGCATCTGACCAAATTCCTGATATGTGTGACACACCAGAAAGTGATAAAAGTTTCACATTCAAGATAGGAAATCTATCAGGTTCATCTGTGAATGAGAAAAGTGGTAAAGACTGGAAGCAATTTCCGTCAACTGGGCCTGCTGAATTATTCCAGGTAGTTTTGACTTTTTTATTAATTCTATGACTATGTTTCATGTTTTTTGTCTTTTCATATTGTTTTGTTAATTTATGAATGGACTGTCAACCAGCTCTCCCTTTTTTTTTTTTTTTTTCTGTTGGGACTCGCCATTAGACCACGGGATCAGCAGAGAGGACATCTGATGGGAATCCTCAAATAAGTGAAGAGAAAAAGATGATTGAAGCTAGCAAGAGTCGTGGTAAGAGTAAAAGTAGGTCAAGGTCTGGTAATGGAACTGAAAGAGCAACAACCAGTAAGGGGAAGCCTAAAAAGGAGGCATCATCTAGAAAGCTCACATCCTTGACTGCAGGGAACGATAAACATGAGGGTAATGCTTCAGCTGGTCCCAGCAAAAATGTACTGGGCAGTCCCACCCAATTGGAAGAGAGTAAAAAATTGGCACATGTAGAAGGTAGCACTACAAAACCATACTCTATCACCAGCATCCAGGCATCTACTCCTGTTTTGAATGCTTTAGCTTCTTCCGCATTGGCATTGTTTCAGCAGCCTTTTACAGATATGCAGCAACTACAATTACGTGCACAGATTTTTGTTTATGGTTATTTAATGTAAGTTTCCTGAGCTGTTATGTGTTACTTTTCTCAACCATGTCTGTGCTCCTTTCCTCTGGTTGCTCCAATACCTTTGATTATTTTGCAGTCGAGGTGCAGCACCAGACGAGGCTTGTATGGTTTCAGCATTTGGTGAAGCTGGGAGAGGTGGAATTGCACTTCAGTTTCAAAGCTTTTTCTTGAATGTGGTTATTTAGTTTGTGCCTTTTCCGGTTACTCAGTGGTGATGTCTGGTGGCTTTGCTCAATACTGATATTTGTTGGGGTTCCAATTTATATATTTTTTGTGTAACTAGATGGCGGAAGGAACATGTGGGAAAATGTGTGGCGCGTGGCTGTGGAACGTGCTCATAGTCAGAAATCTTTGCCTGCAAGTCCTGAGATCTCACCAATTATCCATTCAGGTTCCTCCACAACCCCAATCCCCCCACACCCCCACCCCCCCCACCTTCCCCTGTTTCCTAGTCTCTTCTCTTCGTCTTGACAATCCCTTTAATTTTCCAGGTTACATGACACCTGAGTTGAATTTCCTACTGACAGAAGAATTATCATGTTTCAGGGATGAGAGTTACAGAGCAAGGCTCAAAGGGAAATTCTGGTTCCAGTAAATCTTCTGTTGTTTCTGCTAGTCGGAACACTAACAAGAGTTCCCCTCTTGCACTCCTAAATCCTGCAGTATCTCTGCCCTCTCCAATGTGGAATGCAACGTGGAATGCAACACCATCATCCCGTGACATGGTGCAGAGCAGCAGTATAGCTAGGGCTTCACTTATTGATCCTCATCCAACTTTTTCACCTTATCTGTACTCATCTCCTCAAATAAGACCTTTTACAGGACATTTCAGCTCCTGGCCTTCTCAGGTCTCCAGTCCTGTTCCCTGGATTTTGTCTCATACATCTACCCTGGATGCTGGTTCGCAGTATGCTGCTTTTTCGATGCCAGATACTGTTCAAGTGGCTCCTGTTAGAGACCATGCAGCTGTTTCTCTTGTTAATGTTACCCCAAGTACTCAAGTGGTTACATCTACACCTTTGCCTTCTCTTGTGAGTTCCACGGTGGCTGCTGCTAATGTTTCAGTAGATGTAAAGAAGACTACTTCGGCTTCTCTTAAGCAACCTTCTGCTGATCAGAAACCAAGGAAGAGGAGGAAAAGTGTGCCAACAGAGGACAATCAGCTTCTGAATGTTCAGCAACCCCAGACAGGATCAGTTTCCTCAGAAATGGTCACTACACATGTCTCTGCTCCATTATCCCTTACTGCAGCTACCACTCTATCTGTGTCTGCTGGCTCTATGTGTAAAGCTTCTTCTGGTGCTCCTGTTTCACTTAGTCCTCCTACAGCACTGCCCACCTCAAATTATCACATATCTGATCATAATACTGAACAGAGGGCTGCTTTTTCAGAAGAGGCCTCCATTCAAGTTGAACAAGCTAAGCTACGGGCAGAAGATGCTGCAGCACACGCAGCTTCTGCTGCGAGGCATAGCCAGGAATTATGGAATCAGTTGACCATGCAGAAGAACTCCAAACGTGCTATTGATGTTGAAGGCAGGCTGGCCTCTGCCTTGGCTGCTGCTGCTGCTGCTGCTTCAGTTGCTAAGGCAGCTGCTGCAGCTGCTAAGGTTGCATCTGATGCTGCATTGCAAGCAAAATTGGTGGCTGATGAGGCATTGACCAAGAAAAGGATGGTTACTGGTGGTGGCATTTCTGAAGTTGGGAAAAATTCTGCAAATGTTACCCCTGTTTCACTTTCTAAAGGTAAGGTTAAGCAAGGTGGCACCAGTTCTGTTGTTGAATTTGCAAAAGAGGCAGCAAGAAAAGGAGTTGAAGCTGCTTCTGCTGCCACAAAACGAGCACAGAACTTGGATGCTGTTGTAAAGGCTGCAGGCCTGGCTGCAGAGGCCATATCTCAAGCAACTGCAATTGTTGCAATGGGTGATCCTCTGCCGCTGACATTGAATCAATTACTAGAAGCTGGCCCCGAGGGCTACTGGAAACATCAAGATGTGGAAGGCAGATTTGCATTAGAACCAACGGTGAAGGAAGTTAAGAATTCTGGAGAGGCCAATAGCTTGAATGTGAAAGTTTCATCTAAAAATGATGCCGTGCGAGGTGTGAAGGAGACAAACACAAATATTTCTGAAGAATTGCCTGGTGGCCCAACTGAAGGCGGTCGAAGGCTACTGAGTTCAATACGCCAGGAAGTTGCCCCTGTTGAAATTGCATCTAAGCGACGGCAAAGGGCACGTAAAGCTGCTGGTTCTGCCAATGCTCAGCAGACGATCCCTTCCTCAGAGTTTGAATCGCATAATGATTCCTCAAAAGGGAATTGTATTCAGCAGGGATCACTCGTTGAGGTGGGTGTAATATCATTGTTTTGGATAATTTGACCTTAGGTTCATCAGATTTTCTGTTTATAGGTATATCAAGTTGTTTATGATGACAGGTAATTTCTGACGAAGATGGTCTCAGAGCAGTATGGTTCTCAGCCAAAGTGTTGGAGGTAAAGGAAGGGAAGGCTTATGTATGCTACAATGATCTTTTGTCTGATGAAGGTATTTTCAAAATTTGCACACTATGATGCTTCTTTTCTGGTTCATGTATTGCAATTTCCATCATTGAGTGGTTAACATGGGGCTATTGTCTATAGAGTTTAGGTATAGTTGGCAACTTGCATGCAAGTGTTTTAATGCCATATATTTACTATTAGCAGGCACAGGACAGCTACAAGAATGGATTCCACTTGAAGCTGCTCATGGGAAGCCTCCCAGAATACGTACAGCTCATCCCACGACTGCCATGCAATTTGAAGGTACAAGAAAGCGTCGTAGAGCAGCTATGGGGAACCATAACTGGTCCGTTGGTGATCATGTTGATGCCTGGATGCGTGATGGGTAAGAACATCTTGATGTTTATGTCTCTGGTTTGGAAGAATAATTTCTTTCTAGCACTATACTGTAGGCTGCCAATTTTCTGCTTCCTCTAGCTGCATTTGGCTCACATGAATTTGGTTGAGGCGATTTGCCTGCCCAAAGTTACTTGTTTGTGATATATTGCTTTCATGGTGCTGGAAGCTACGCTTAATTTTCAGTGGGTAAATTATTACGTTCTTGCAATTTCAGATGGTGGGAAGGAGTTATCATGGAGAAAAACAAGGAAGACCAGACTAAACTGACTGTTCATTTTCCAGGTATTCCTAATTGATGATGCATGCAGATGACTTGTTTGTCTTGTTTCTAAATATGCTAGTGTAATTGATTGCACAAAAATCTTTCTTGCTGCTACATGTGGTACGTTAATGTTATCAAACATGCATCTTTGAGTGAACTGGCAAGCTTCGAACTGTATGCCTTTTCTTGAGTTAAGACATGCATTTCTCTAGTTTATGAGTCAAAATGAGAAGTTGGACTCGGGTTTGTCAAGGTCCCAAAATTATAGTCGGAACTAATCAGTTTGAGTTGGTCAAAAGTGATTGACTAAAATAAACTAATAATGAGGCACATAGACCTAAAATATTAGACATAGAACTTCACGTTTCACAGAGAGAGAGTGTGCGCAGGATACAACATATATAAAAATGCATCACACACGCATCGGTATTGAATCTATAAAACACAGTATATAGAAATACAGAACATGTGTGTGTGTGTGTGTGCAATATGTATAAAGATACAAACATAAATTAACATGTGATATTTAGAAGGGCCTCCTGTTTGAGAAGGCCGACAGGTTGGCTAACTAGTTTCTTGAATGCACCCAGCCAACTTGGTAGAGGGGACTAGTTGGCTGTGGGTGGCACTTAACCTGACTAGTTAGTATTTGACAACTAAATTATCTAGCATACCACTTCGGTTTTTGGCTGTACGGTTTTTATATGCGATTCTTGGAAAGGACCTGCACAAACTACAAATATGCCATGTTCATTTGTCTATCATTTGTTTATGTTTTCTTTAATTAGTTGTGTCGTAAGTATTTACTCGCAATGGGGATTATGGTACAGATGAAGGAGACATATCAACTGTAAGAACCTGGAATATTCGACCATCTTTGGTTTGGAAGGATGGCCAGTGGGTTGAGTGGTCAAGGGAAACTGCTTGTTGGCCTAATGAGGTTGGAACTGTGCTTTACACTATATTTCATTGTCATTTCTCAATGCAAAGTTTAAGCCTTCTATTGCTGTATTTTTTTTTTTTTTTTGGGGTGATAAGTGTCGAAGCATGTTAAAGAAACTTTTTGGGGGTCTACGTGTTGTGGATGGCAGGATGATGCTCCACTCGATAAACGACGGAAGTTGGACAAGGAACCTGAAAATGATGGACAAAATGAAAGGAATGAGGACCATCTGTCAAAAATTACAAAATGTGATGATACTATCAAACATCAAGACTCCACGTCATTTGCTTTATCATCCAGTGTATTTTCTGTTGGGAAGAGTACCACAGAAGATCGTGACCTGATTGCTGGAAGAGTAAAGCGAACTGGACTACAGAAAGGGGGATCGAGGGTGGTGTTTGGGGTACCGAAGCCGAAAAGGAAGTTCATGGATGTTAGCAAGCACTACATTACAGAACAAGTTGGCAAGGTTGGTGAAACAAACAATCCAGTCAAGGTTGCCAATTATTTGATGCCTCGAGGATCCTCTAGGTTGAGGAATGTATCCAAAGATGTTCCTAGGACTGGTCGAGTGACTAACACAAAGTCTAAGGATATTAAATCAGGAAAGTTACAGGGAATTCAAAGGAAAAATAGATCAAAGGATGACTCATCCATTTCTGCGTTGCCTCAATCAGTTGGGGCTACTGACGATCAACCAAATGTGCAACCTTCTGCAAGCAATGAAAACAATTCAGAGAGACAGAACAGGAGGGAAATTGGTTTTTCTGATGCTGCAGGAGGGCAAGAGTCGGACGAAATTTCCTCTAGAAGCAAGCCCTCTTCAGTTGGTCTGAGACAGGCACCTAAAAGGAAACTTGCCTCTGCTGGTCAAGGGCTCTCTGATGAAGCCTTGGCTGCCACTGGTAGTCAAGGGAAGGCAGCTTTGGAGCCACGGAGGTCTAACCGTAGAATTCAGCCAACATCAAGGGTATTTTCTTGGCCCTAATTAGTTGTGGTCATCTATAAGCTTTTTCATTTTATAATTTGAATTCTGTTTTATTAGATGGAGAATTTAAATTCTAATCATGCATGTATTTTAGATTTTAGCTAATACCTTTCCTGAAATGCTATTTTGATCAGATCAGTATGTCAAATTGCTGGTAAGAATTCAAACAGGTCTATTGAATGATACACTTTTTTTTAAGCGTCCTTCAGAGCCTGGGTTGAGTATGCCAATGCTGTACCTAATCATTTTGGCATGACCACATCCAACCTTGCTTACCAGGGCTTGACCCATGGCCTTGTTTATGAACTTTGGGAACCAACCAACGTAGCCTGGATCCTTGTTATGGTTTACTAGCCCGAGCCGCTTAAGAGAGTTTCACAATCAATTTCCTCAGTTTAATCATGTCCCTCCATTAACACCACCATCTGTATTACCTGTGCAGCTACTGGAAGGATTGCAAAGCTCCTTAATTACAACTAAGGTCGCTTCTGTTGGCTTGCATGATAAGGGCGGCAAATCTTCAAAAAGGAGCGCCAGTTCTGCAAAAGGTAAAGCTTCACTCTATTTATTCAGTTATATTTAAGGAATGGTGAGTGAATTTACTTTTGAACCAGGAAACAGCCATGGCGTTGAGAGATAGAACCATCGAAGAAGCCTAGGAGGCTAGGATTTACCCCGCCAGCAACTTATATGGGGTTAACTCAGAAGTGCTGCTATTTTATTCTGTATATAATTTTAGCTGTAGCTGACCTGCCCTTTTCGGAGAGCAACAGATTGTAACATGCATTTGTATGCTATAATCCTCGTCTGCTTTTTTTATATGGAAATTTTTCATCTGCATATTCTGTCAGATAGGTGCACAAGTATATATATGCAGCGGAAATTAACATATCCAAAAACATAAATACCGTATGCTCATCAATTTTCAGATCCTATGCTGCATACTGTTTCGTAGTTATCGAGGTGACATTGACCACTTGTTAGACCCCAAAATAATTTGTGCATTTGAGGCTAAACGCATGTTGAAATATGGCTGATGGATCCATAATCAGACGTCACTGCATTTTGTCCAACGGGGTTAACAATTGTTCGGGACAAAGGTTGCTTCTGTAAAACATGAAAAACGTTTCATACCACTGCAGGGGGATGCCTACAATCACTTATAAGGAAGGACCGATAATCGCCTACAATCACTTATAAGGAAGGACCGATAATCGCCTACAATCACTTATAAGGAAGGACCGATAATGTGAAATTCAAGGACAGCCTTAATATGTCTCCACTTTGAAGTTCATGCCATCGTGAACCCAAATAAGGGGAACCATTTGAAACAATTCTTCGTCTTCCGTTCTTGGACATTAATCTAAGATCTCGTTCTTGATGTAACCAGAGATTCAAATGAACACGGAGGTGGTCCCTGACTGAGAATTGATGGCCCATGGGTCTTCTACGGTGCACAATCTTCTCATCTGTCATTTGAGAGCTATCAGAAGTCCATACAGCCTCCTGCTTCTCTCAAAAGCCATCAGAAAGTCCACAAAGCCTCTATACGCCACCGCTTGGTTCATCGATTCTGATTAATCAGGCAGGGGCAAGCAACTTCCTAGAGTTCAGTCACGATCTTCCTCGGTGGTAGATCCTGGTTTCAGACATTAGAATTTAGAACCCAACAGATGTCAATCGCATCCAACATCTTCATCAATCGTTTTCTGGAAAAAAGGCTGTGTCGGTGCATGGCTAACTGTTGACCTCTGACGTTGGTGTAACTTCTCTTGCTAAGTAGTGCTGCTGTTCGTGTACTTCGGTTTTTTACATATACAAGAATACGGAAACTCATGGAAGTCGCCTCGTCCTGGCTTCATTTCATCTGGTTCTCCCATGAAACCTCTCTGGCAAGATCTGATCTTCCTTGCAAGCACTTCTGGCTCCAATTCATGGCGACCTTTCAGTATTGAGCTCAAACGCTTTGCATTAGGGCGAATTGTTCTTTTGTGACCCATGTATCTCCTGCAGTTTTAGCAAATCAAAGTTAACGAGCTATGCAACTAATAGAAGTCCACTTAAGAGAAATTGCAATCACAAATAACATACCGACGCCCAGCCAGCACCTTTGCCATATTCCCATTGTTGTTTGTAACAAACACATCACTCAAGTCGCATACAATGTAATCGATAGCAGCAAGGCGAGAGGAGAATGGCATGAAGGGACGCAATTCTTGACCTGCCAGCATCTCTTTAGTGTAGTAGTTTGGAAATAGGCCTCTAAGAGGATCAAGGGTTTCCTCTCCTCCATAAACTTCTCCAGAAGCGACATATATATACGAGTCATTCTTGAAACCAAGCCCTCTCAACATTAAGCCGACCTCATGTGGAGTAAGCGGGCATTTTCCCCGTCTTAGCTCACCTTCTGGACCCAAATCCTGGAGAAATGAGAAAGCCGGTAAGGCTGGATTTCAGTGCCACACAACAGATGCGGGGGGAGAGAGTGGGGGTGGGGGGCGCTTTAAAGAAGTTAAGGATGACATTTTAAGATAAGTGAATTTTGCCAAACAGGCAATGTCAGAATTTCTTTTAACCATATTTGGCATTATTTAAGTTGATCTAAAAGAAATTGTTTTCTTGATCAATGGCATGAAAGAAAAAAGTTGCATCCATTTGCAAAAAAGTTTAGCAATCTCACAGGTAATGTTGCCCAGCGCTTTCTTATCTCATTCAGCTCTTCTCTTTGCTTTTTATCTCCACCATAATAGCATCCAGAAAAAGCAAGCATATCAGGCTCAAACCTGTGGAAGGGAGACAAAAATTACAACCACACGAAGGAACCAAAAAAATGAACCAAATTGGATGTCGAATCAGCAAAGAACCTTAAGAAAAAGATTATTTGATACTTGTGCCAAGAACGTAAGGTAGTAAATGGAGCGGTCAGCAATCCTTGCTTGCCTTGATGCTGAGTCAGCATCAAGGCAAGCAAGGCCCCTAGAAAGCCTAGTCGAAACCTGGGGAAGACTCTTATTCGAATTGCAAGATTGGCACCTAATTGAAAAAAACGTTGGGAAAAGACCCAATAACTAAATGTATTGAAAAGAGGCCACAGATTATAGGGACATCTGGAAGACAAGCTAAAAACCTGTTGCAGACATGGTTTTAGCATCAAATCATGTTCTGAAACAAAGATCAGAACAAGAACAAAGATTTGATGCCAAGCCCATGTTGACATAGATTAGTTAGCAAATTTGTCCCACTCAAGAGGAATTGCAATTATACGGACATCTTGAAGACATGATAAAACCTGTTAAGACATGGTTTTAGAATTAAATCATGTTCCGAAACAAAAGATTTGATGCCAAGACCAGGCTTCTGACATGGTTTAGTTGGCAAATTTGTTCCACTCACGAGGCATTGCAATGTACAAAACTCTAACAAGCAGATGCTGATACCAAGCATAAGATCAATGACGATGAAAGAGGAGACTTCCCAATTTTTTCATTGACATGAACTCATATGCATAGAGGCTTATCTATTCAGTAGCCACAGGCACTTGTAGACTAGGTTTAGATTAAAAGGAAAAAAGGAATTAGCCACCTCAAGCTCAAGTCGAGCAATAACTAAACCTGCCAGAAAGGCAGGAGCATGAAAACCTAAATATGCCAGTGGTATATAGAATCTGTAAAGCTGATATAGAAGTCGAAAATTCGCAAGAGACTCCAAAGAAATTTCACTTTCACATGAAATCAGGAATCACCCATGAAGTAGGAATTGTGATCCTTCCAAAATGTCACACGAATAGCCTTCAAAGAGAAAAAATGACAATGTACCGTTCTCCAAAATCATGCATTAGTTCCCACATATGTTTTCCATTTTTTAAGGATCAAATAGGAGACATCTCTTGAACCCAGTAACCTTCACCAGATACCAGTTAAGAGCACACCTAAATCATACCTCAAATGAATTGCAATGTAACGTCCGCCACTCATACTTTGCATTTTTTTTGCGAGCATCTGTCCCATTTCTCTAATTGGTCTTGTAAACCGCAAAGCATGAAAACTTACTCGACAACGCAACTTTTGTAACTCATCTTCTAGACTATTTGAGAGTCTATAGTCAAACTTTGTCAACTGCACCACCTGTACAAATTCAGAATAATAAAAACGGTAGGTCATGATTCACAAAATGCACCCTTGGTATCAGGAACACAGTGCACGAACTGCTCATCATGCTTCAAAGATATTAATCCAAGTGCCCGGCATTCTCAATTGAAAGAAAAGGGGTAAATTCATAGAAAGACGTTTTGTTAAAAAAAGAATACAATCTTTCAGAAATTTATTAATTCCTATAGGACATTAACTATGTTAATGTGGACAGTTCCTCAAGATTTGTCAAAATCACCCATCCATGTCCAAGTTTTGGATGCTGAACACCCCAAACAAACTTAGGAGTTGGTTTCTATGAATAAAAAAAAAGGGAGATACTATGATTAAGCATGATGCCAATCTGCAAATATGCAATTTTTTTCTGCATATGTATTACCCAAACCACATGAGTACAATTAATTAGAGGGAGGCAAAACAGACAAGAAATCCCCCCACACGATACAGAAGTAACTAGTAGATGGAATAACAGGATATACTCTGGTATTAACTTAAAAATGGATTAGGATAAGCACTACAAACATGGCCATCTTCCCAAGCCACCAGTCATATTAAAGTTCTCTCTTAAATAGCAGCCAATAAAGTAAAAAAAACACACTAACAAACCAAATTGAGCCAAGATGTATAATGTATTATGCTTTATGCATCAAGTTGTCTAGCAACCAAGAAAACATCTATACACCCACTTGGGTGCGGCTTGGGTACTTGTTTGACCGTACCGGGTACGGTCAACATATCCGGGTACGTATCTGACATTTTTCGGACTGGGTCAAAGTTGCCCAAGTCCAAAACCATCTTTAAATTAGGGATTTTGTTTTTCTTTATTACTTTTAAACAAAACACAGGACCCTCGACTTTTGTCAAGGGCTCTATGTATTACCCACAATAGCAGCACATGTGGAGTTCTCCGGCGATGTTGGATGCTCCATCGACTGGTTTCCGGCAATTTTTTGTGAGAGGCAATGTCTCTGGCGAAGGGCGATGCAGCTGTTGTTGTTCAGCGACTTCTTCATTGACTGATTTGGACATTTTTTTGTTAAAGCTTCATATTTAAGGTCTATCGATTTACTTCTGGCGGCAGGTTTAGAATTGTCTGCCCTTCTTCTATGACCTGCATCAACTATTCTTCTTTTTCTTCTTCAAAAATCATATCATCTGCAACCATATTTTTTTTATTTCAGATAACCATGCGTCCATGCATGCTCCTATGTTATTTTCTGTAACTCACCCGTTCCATTTCAGCATTTAGCACTTAGATTCCAGTTCCACAATGCTGAGTCATGGTTCATATTTGACTGTCTAAGGGGCTGTTCAGTTGTTTGGTAGATGATTTTCCTCATTCCATTGCAACTTTGCAATATATGCAGCAGATGACTTTGAGATACGCTTAAAGTTTTTCATAGGCTTCTTAATCACACTGGTGCAAGAGTCGTTGGTAACTTGGTATATATCTTTTGTGTTGTTTACTTGTTTATGTTGATATATGTTTTCTATGTTGTTTACTTGTATATGTTCTATGTTGTTTACTTGTTTATCATTTCTTAGTAAGTTTTTTTTGTTTTATATATATGGCCGTATCCCCGCACCCAAGTTTTTTGAAAATGGTCCATATTCGTACCGGCACCCATACCCGTACCTACCTATGTGACATAGCAAACCGCAGAGTCATTCTTTTAGATGAAACAAACTATTTGAATTGAATATCACATCAAAAAAGGATGCTCCATCGAACTTGTTAACATAGTTTATAACTTTATACTTTACAGACAGTAAGGACACCACATGCACTGAAAGAAAATATCTACCTCACATCGATGCAGCAGCAGCATCAGGAAGTCAGCATTTTTATAGAGATTAACACAATTCATATACAAGGGAACCCAATGCAGGAAACAACATATAGAAGACAAAATATGATTCACTAGTTGGTTACCCGTCTTCTATGGAGGATAGGAAGAACTTCCTCCAGATAGTATTCAGGCAATGATTTTCGTGGAACTCGCATAGTATACGGTGGTTTGTCCATTGACCTCATTACTTTGTCAGGAACCCTCTTGACAATTGTTACATCCTTTGAAAGTGAAGAAATAAACCAGTCAACATCAAAGATGTCGACAAAATCACTGCATTTCAGGGCATTAAATAGTCACAATATTGTAATAAGTAGACTAAGTTCAAATAGTTCCACCAATGTAAATTGTATCAGACAACCTGTTGTCCTTCCAGAAAGAATGATGATCCAACTCAGGTACAACCAGTGTGGCATTCAGTACCCTCGCGACAACTACTGCATCTGTTATCTGAGCAAATGCACATCATTTATATAATATGGTAAATGATAATCATCACCAACAGTTAAATGCTTTCACTTTTGTATTCATTTCTTTTCCCTAAACTTCAAGTGAACGAGTACACAACATGATTGAAGGTGACTGTTTTTTCTGGAAAGGTACTGAAAAAAATTCATCAAAAGGTTGTCCTGTAAGAAAATTAAATTAATAAGCGGTAACACATAAACTACCAATGGAGCCAATGGCACTGAACAATTTATAAGCTAAAGATAAAATTTCTCCAGGTGTACAATCTGCAAGCCAGGGCAATTGACACTCTACATTCATGACTGAAAAGGGGGAACCAAAATAGAATACATACCCCTACTCTTTGTTGGTTTAGTCCTCCACTTGCAGCAATCAGCAAGTACCCATTCGACATCCTTTCACGCACAGCAGCTGGCTTAAGATAAAAAGCAAAGTCAATAAATCCAGCAGTATCACAAAACAACAACAAGAGAAAGGTTGGTTAATTTATCTAAAATTGCTGCAATAATTAACGAGGAAAAAATGAAATTTTTAAATTCATGAACAAAGAGTACTCAGATAAAATTTACAGCATTGCAGGGTCTGGATACTCTGGAAGTCAAGTAAGACACTTGGAAGTACTTGATTTGATATCATGTCAATGCATGCCATGGCAAAAAGCTTCAAATGTCAATGCATGTCTACTCCATGAAATCACCCATAACCAACTAACACATAGGCTCATGGCCATAACAAATTACAATGAAAAAATACAAGAACACACCCTATTGCTAAGAAAAAAGAAGAAAAAAAGTGGCTTACGAGAAAAATGAGGGCCTCTATTAGCACAACCACAGTAGAACTTAGCTGCCTTTGATTTCCATATATTAATTGGCGCAGCATGACGTTCTTCCTACACCCACTAAACAGTAGTCAGACCATTTGCAGATACAGAAAAGTATATTACATCGGAAGCTTGATTGAAGAAAGAAACTAGTAAAACAGACATGTAAAAAACCACCACAAAGGAAAAAGGACATAGAAGAACATGAATTCATGAGCAAGAAACAAAAACAGTTAAATGCAAATACATAAAGAAGTAGGTGTAAATTTCAATGCATGATAATTCTAATGTAATGTACAGTGGCACAACACTTGATTCAGATCATGTCTCTCTGTAGTGAGAAGATTAGTCAAAAGAACATAATCAGCAGAAAAATAGGTAAAAAGAGATAGAGGATCAACAGAAAAGGGACACAGACCCCTGATAATTTTCAAAGTTGTAATTTCTTTTGCCATGTACTCCGATAGGTGCATAAACAATCACAATTATGGCAAAATTTGACACTATGTCTGCCCTTATAGACACAGACAAGGACATTTTATATTATATGTTCATTGCATGATGAAAAAATAAAACAATCGCCTGTCATCCCTTGCATGACACTTCCAGCACAGCTTCTTCACAAGTCAATTTTTAATTGAGTTCTTACATGATATTGGAAGTTCACCTACTTGTAACATTTGTTTGATTAGGTTTGTTTGCAGAGGGTCTGACAGATAAAATAACCAGGTGTTACTTAATGGCCACCAACATAGGTATCAGTTCTGACCCAAAAAAAAAAATTTCAAGATATTATAGCCTAAATTTCTGAGGTTTAGTAATAACTAATAGTTGATGTGAAAGCCGACCAAGATAAATTTTTGGTTGCTAGCATTTGAAGTTTATTCTATCACCTAACTGTGTTGCACAAAGCTGATCACGCTATCCAAGACTCCAACTATCAGTAATTTGCATGGCTATAGTGCAGCCATAAATAGAAGCAGTATACATTTTTTGTGATCATCATCAGTTGTTTGGACTCATACAGGCTAAATCTTTTTCCAATCTCCATCAACTGTATGTGGAAGGAAAAAAAATCTATTCCACATTTGTATGGTGTTTTAATATTGTAAGAAGACATTCAGCTGTTCATTGCATACATTTTCCGGAAAGCTTCTGATAGGCATTGGTGTAGATCAGTACTATGAGAAACATTCTATTAAAGCTTACGAATATAAAGTTTATACAATTTTATGCATTTACTTGATTATATTGCTACACCTTCTCCATGCAGTGCATTTTACACAACCTGTCAGCTCAATTTCCAATGTGGAACAAGTGGCATGAATATGTTGAAAACAATAATAAAAATGAACAAGAAATCATGCTTCAACTATTACGCTTCCATACCATCTTGAAAATAGAGGGGCGCCTCAGGAACTGCTGTGGATACAGCTCAAGATCAATTAAAGACCCACTAAATAGAGAAACAAGTGCAAGGGCGAAAATAGCTGATCCACATATCACTGAAACAGAAGCAGGTCTCCTTAGCCACCTACATTTCTGTTGAAAATGCCTCTGTTGCAAGTGCAACTTCGATAAGGGAAAGCCCATTTTCACTCTCCTAAACCTGCAACCACGCAATTTAACTGCACCCATCTTGCCAAAATACTGAAAATAAACAAAAACTCAGCATCCAATCCTGACTTCTGAAGCCATTAACATCCAGCTTCCCTCTTCACCCTTTCAAGCATAACCGCTGAAAGACCTATACCCACGAAATGCACACCTCTAAAAATATCGCAATTCGCAAACCATACCATCGAACAGGACCACCTCCAGATTACCCATCCAAACTAAACGAAACTTCCAGAATCACCCACATTTACGTATCGCCTTGCAGTCCGCTGCATATAGAAAGAAGCATAAAGATGAACATAAAGCTCAACAACTTAACGAAGCACATTCCAAATTTATAAAGTTAAGATTTACAAAGAGTTTACATTACTAGGAGCACAATTCCTTCAAGTGCCTGAAAAGTCTCACTAAAACTATCCAGTATTGACATCTTCTTCCCCGTCATAAAGAACTGATTAGCAAGATTTCCTTTAATCAAGCGTTACGTATGAGAAGGAAAAGAGAAGGGATAGTGAAGTGGACATCAACTGAATCTCCCAACAAACATCATGAAGAACCAAAATACCGTGAACCAAAACCTCATTAAACACTTACATTAACTAAACGCACTCAGACAAGACCAACAGGTAACAAAAGAAAGGAAAGCAAGAAACGCAAATCCTCGTCCGGCTACCTTAATCCAATCCAAACAAGTGACGAAAACAACGACGAGAGCAGAAACCCGAAAAAAAGAAAAAAGAATCCCGAAAGATCCCCTTGCAAAGAAACAGAAACCGATCTCAAGTTCCCCTCCTGACCCGCACCACCCCTTTCCCCTTCTCGCGAAATCATCGACCGACAATTCGACACCGACAACTCTACGAATCGCGAAATGTTGCAACAGGAAACCCTACGTCTCGTAGAAAACATCAAGTCTAGTGATCCGGAGGAGACCACAGTCATCGCAAAAGCATCTATAAACAATAAAAAGAAAGAGCAAAACAAAAGATTAAGGGAAAAAGAACAAAAGGTAACCGAACACAAGCGCGCCATAAATGAGACGAACCAATGCAGGAGGGGGGCAGACGGGGAGGGAGAGGCGGGAATTACTCTGCTCGGAAGTTTCCCTAGGTTTCCAGAGAATCCGGCGCGCGGACAATTCCTTCGTGTCCGGCTCACCGGAAGATCTGCAGAAGAGAGAGACCGCTGTTTTCTGAGTCCGCGCTTTCATTGTCCATGCCGTTATTACGAGATCTGGAGCTCCCGCGCCGCAGTGAGAACGGTTTCAAGGGAATTGTGTAATTGAGAAGCACGCCAAGAACAAGGCCCACAGTAACCATCTCGCCACGCAATCCCGCGGGTCTTCGTACCAGAATCTTGTAAAACAGTTTGTCATTTCATGTGATTTGGCAAAATGGTACCTCTCACGCTGCCTTTTTCAGAAAGTTACCCCTCCTTTCCAGTTTCTGCTTTCTAAATCAACCCCCGCGCTTGAGAGTTGAGACCCTTCTCTTTAAGAACGCCGCGGGTCATGTTGTTCTATTTGTTTATAATGGTCTTGGACATTTTTCCTTGTTTTCCCTTTGTATCACCAAAGGAAAATAAACACCTTTTCACATGTAAACATGCCATTATCTCAGCAAACAAAACAATTTTGGAGGGAACTTTCACATGCCCACAAAAAATTCTTGACTGATTATTAGGTACATTCAAATGTAGAATGTATTTCCATGGCTCCCAGTACGTTATGAATCCTTCTTCACGTATACTCCTTTCTTAATTTACCCTTCCCTTGCCTTGGTTCAGGTTCCCGTTGATAGGGTCACCTGCCACCTAATGACACGAGTAGAGATAGAAAAGTTTGTGTCAGGATATGCAACGGAATGTCACGTCACGTCACGTCACGAGCAAAGTCCTAACATGCGGAGCATTGAATCATCGACACCTTTCGAGGAGTTGTAGACAAGATGTAGTTAGAATTCTACAATTCAGGTCTGTTTGATCCAATTGGTCTTTAGCATGATCCAGATTTTTGAATCGGCTGCTTAGTCCTTATGAGCCCTCAAAGGTTGTCGTGGTCTGGACCAAGTGCTGAAACTCATATCGACTTGACCTCTTGATTTCATCCTGCCTCAAGGTTGACGTGATTCGACTCAAGTGCTGAAACTCATCGTGACTTGACCTTTTGATTTCATCCTGTTGAGCTCACTAACTCAAAGAAGGATGTTTACTAACTCAAAGAAGGCTATCCACCAGCGATTTTGTCGCAACCCAACTCACTTTCATACCGAGCTCTAACTCTAGTTTCTCGCCTGTCGGATCTTAACATGTCCTCTATAATTTTGATTCATTTCTCAAAATGCTAGCAACTAGGATAATCAATCACTTAACAACCACTTTTATAAATTTTTGAAGATCACTCATAATTTTTAATATAAAACTAAACTTATCCTAATAAGGTGCTACAGAATTAGGGTTAAGTCGAGCATATATTCAAATCGGTTTGGTGCCAAAACTTGCACAAACAACAACAAAAAGAGAGAGAGAGAGAGAGAGAGAGAGAGAGAGAGAGAGAGAGAGAGAGATTAAGCTTAGCAAAGTTAGGGAAGTTCAGATGAATCTTAGTAAAAATGTATGTAATTTGTAGATTTAGGTAAACATTAATCATTGCCTTATTGCAAACAAAGGTCTGCTAGGAGGGAGCAGGTTATAACTTATGACCCTTAAGAAGATATCATATCTCTCTTCTGCATTTCATAATGCCCATAGGTAATTGAAAGATCCTCCCTTATAAGGGCAAAAGTGGAACGTTCTGGGCCAAATTACCAAAATAGCCCTGTAGTAACGTGGGAACTCGCCTTCATAATGGCATAACATGGAAAGTGCCAGTTCTTAGCTGAACGAGTTCAATAACCCAAATTTAAAGGCAAAAATGCCGAAGTTCAATACATAAATTGAATTTTATGACCTTTTCGAACGTTTATTATTATAAAACCGTTAATTTAGAACTCTCGTGTAGTTTAGTTGTTGCTCTACAATTTTTCTTTAAATTTTATTTATTTGAGTTGCTCAAGCTCATTTGTGAAGTCAAATTTGAAAATATCCCAAGATGCAACACCTTGGCACACAGGTTCACATAACGTTTTCGAGGAAAATCATTTCCTCGGGAAAGGAAACCGACGTCTCTTTCCTGTGAAAAGTAGAACGAGCCTGCACGATTGAGTTCTCCTCAACAGTCTGTTTCAGCCCTTATGAGAAAGAAACTTCCTTTTCCTTCTGTGCGAAAAGTCTTGCAGAATGAGGAGGCCTCTTTTCGTATGAAGTAGAGGTTGGAGACAAGCAGTTCCCTGTGTAACTTTGACTGATCCGAAATAATATCAAATAAAAGAGTGAGTGCAACGCATTTTCAAATTTTAGACAAAGATTTCTTGGTACTCAAACCTCTGTCAGGAAAAAAAAAACAAAACAAAAAGTTCAGTAAACACCGATAATCATGAATTTGACGGAATCTGCAACCAGTATAGCTGATCAGGCTACAAAGTGTACAACGGCTTGTCATTGTTCGATTTTAATGGATGCTACTTCTTTGGGATGTAAATGGTAGCATGCATGTCGAATACTCTAGTTGACAGCTTACCGAGTTGAGGAGAAAATGCTAAGACCTGCTAGATCTGATATTTCATGGTTAACTGATCATAACTCGCACCAAACAGCTGTTGATCAGCTACCATTCTGCTCCAGATAATCACAGCCAACACCGATCGAATCCGTCCCCCCTTTATCTCACTTGACATGGGGAATTAAAATCCAACCACACTACTGCAGAAACTAACAGGCGAGAAATGCTGGGAAAAGTCCATATGGGCAGCGGCTGTCCTCAATTTTCTCACTTTCGTCACCCTTTCCATGCAACTTTTCAAACACCGCTTTGGCTTATTCCCTCCCCTTTCCGGTGAAACATTTGCACATTTCCCTGTTTCTGCTCTACTGCCATTCTAGGGAAAATGTTCTCTTTTCACATCAAACTGCCTTCTTGTCCAACCTCATCGGAAAAGCGCCCGATGAAGCTTAAAAATTTAACAAATGAACTGCAATTCAATTGACAGTACAGGCCCATGAGACCAGCAGCTTGCAATAGACTGACAACCTTGACAAATATTTTTACAGAGAAAGATTCACTTTTCATTAAAGAATTATTGTATCAAATTCAGCTGCCATGATTTGGATGGTTATGTATGGTCTTCTTGCTGCAGTCTGTCCAGCTCTCTGTCACGCTGCCGAGACAGTTGCCTGGTCACAAGGCAAGGCAAAGGCAACAGGACAAAAGAGATCTTACCTGTGATTCATTCACCACACCTGTAAAAGACAGCTGATCAGTTCAAGTAGCCATTCTTTGGATTCTCCTTGGAAACAAAAATGGATGTCCATTTGTTCTTTTCCTTCTGTTCTCTCCGTTTCGTTTTTGGACCAATATCTGTCATGGTCATAATATAGCCTTTCCAAGCAAAAAAAAAAAGAAAAAGAAAACTGGATAAGAACATTTGAACATCTGCAAAGTCACATAAACAATTTGCGGTTTGGCTTTTCCTCCAAATTCAATGCCCTTCCGTTAAATTTAATCAATCTAGGGTATTCAATTGCAAAAGGCAGGCCTAATGCCTACGTGGTCAGAGATCAAACCAGCCAAAAATCTAGCTGTTGGATCATTTTTCTAAGAAGAATTCAAGAACCCAAATGGCTATCTTGATTGTTTATAAGACAACATTTAACTATACATATATAAAATATATATACATGAAGAGATTACAGAGAGAAAGATAGAGAGATAAAGCAAGTCAAATGATTGGTATCCTCTTCAGAATCTCTCTTACACAGTCATTTGTTGGCATCCAAATTTCTAGGTGCATAGTAGTAAAGAAAGAAAAGATTAACTGCATCAGATCCCAACTAAATGAAAGGAATTACAGAAAATAAAGATAAATATTAGGTCCAAGCACATGCCCACTTGTTTGTCATTGATTGGCTCCCTTACCCGATGAGGACAAAAGGGTGGCGACATATTTACATTTCCCGGTGGAGCTACTCCACTGAGCTTTTCAACCTAATTTTAACTTTGTCTTTAGTGATAAGCATTTTTTTTTCTTTCCTTGATCATATGTCCAAAAGTATCTTGAAGTTTTTGGCTAAAAAATTTGAGTTGAAAAGCTCCAAAAATTGGGATATAATTAAATTGGCTGGACCCAGTTCAGATTCTGAGTTCAACTAACTGAAAGACAAGTCTGGATGTTTGTTTCTGGTTTGTTAATCTAGAAATAAAAATTTTGGATCTCAAAGACAGGGTGAATAGAAAAATCCTGAAAAAATCCATGCTAAATCCAATTCCAGTTAACGATGAGATTCTATTTCCTTTGCTAAATAATGTTCTAATTACAATCAGATCAGGTAAACTCCAAGTTCTGGCGCACATGCATATCCGAATTTGATATTGAGCTGATGGAAGCAATGCAGCCATAATACTTAATTAAACTGCAATTTATGCTTTTCATAATCTATTTGTGAAAGATGCATGATCATAGGCCATGGTGCCTTTATATATTCAGTAGATATCTTAATTGCAAAGTTGTGTTGTTCATTACGACGCAGAATATGAACTCATTTAAAAGAGCCTAATCAAGCCGAGTGCACAAAAATTTCTGTCTTTGTTGCCTGGTTTGCCGACTAGCTCAATATCTATAATATGAACGTTCTTAGTAGAAGTATAGCAACGTTGCTTCGCAAGTTTTAAGGGCGTGTTTGGACGACATTCTTAAATATTGTTTCCGAGGCCAAAAAAAAAAAAAGCCTTAAAAATTGTATTTGAAGCATGTTAGAGTGATGGTCAAACGTTTTCAAAAGGGCATGAAGAATCTGCCCTTTTCCCAAATATTCTTTACAGAAAATATTCAATTTCGCTAAGTTTTCAGAAATTTGTGTTTCTTTTTAGGTCGTATCATCCAAGCGCAACCTAAGTTTTCAGAATCTCGCTAAGTTTTCTCAAAAACTTGGCATGTAATAAGGTTTTTTTTTTTTTAAAAAGGAACGCATCTATGTCATGAATATATGCCTTTCTTGGCCGGTTCAAATCACCGGTCTATTCGAGAATGTCACATGATATATATATATATATATATATATATATATATATATATATATATATATATATATATGTTTCTGTGTTAGCCGATTCACTGAATCCACTGCTTGGCCGATCCGACTGAAAACCCAAGTTTTATAGGACTGAAACTTATTGTTGATTGTTAAATCCTTATAAGAATCACATGCATGCAATAGAGAACATGATCTTGCTTACGTGATTTCAAAAGGTAAAACCTACCTATGACATATATGCAAGTTAATGGAAGCACTCTGTACTTGCTAAAGGCCAATTCTCTTCAATGCATCTAATAATTTAGAGAGAGAGGAGACCAAAGTTCACACCATGGAGTTTCTCTATTACCAATAAAAACTGGCGTTGAATGAATTGGTTTGACCAAGCAAACTTTGCTCATTCCCCAATGAAAAAAATCATAAATATGTGAATGTGCGTGCGTACTTGGTTTCACAAGTCATAATCATATGCGAGAGAGGAACCATACAAAGCAACTTTTCATTAATTAGTATAGCAGATATGACCACTAGTCCATTATTCGACGCAAGTCTGTGAATATTGACATGCGATACTAAACTTTGTTGTTGGTTGTTTATGTCCGCCATCTATTTGAACCTTTTTCTTCATCTCTCTCTATCTTGACCAAACAATTTCATATGTTCCACACTTTTGAGTGGTCGATGACATGAATTATATTTCTGATCTTAGCATATAGAATCAGTAAATATAGTGATTATTTTCCAAGATCAGCTGCTAGCATTCCACCAATTTATGGCTGCATGTCGATTTGTTAACTGAAAGCCAATTCAGTAATTCAACTGAATCGGTTGCGAACGGGCCAGGATTGTTTTAAGAATTGTTTAAAACAATTAACTAATTAAAGGATGATCATGTAGCATTTTTACATCGGCCGGAAATTGAATCGGTTTGCCGTCGATTCCGGCCACCATGGAACGCTGATTTCGATAACCTGGTAATATCCTGAAAACGTTTAGAGTGTAAAAGAAAAGTGACGCTTATATGTCTATCATGTAACAACAAAAATAATTGAGATGATTTTATAATGCATGGCAACGACTAGAATCAAAATATCTTGCAGACACTGCTTCCGGCTTTGACCAAGAACAGAAGAAAACCGATGCATATCATATCAGCAGGCCATGTACATCCTAAAACAAACAAGTATAAAAAAAATAAGTATATTTTGATTAGTATGCATCGGTTAAATTATCTGATTAGGCCTCTAATCCACCCATTTACACACACATATACTCTCTCTCTCTCTCTCTCTCTATATATATATATATATATATATATATATATATATATATATATATATATATACTCTCTCTCTCTCTCTCTCTATATATATATATATATATATATATATATATATATATATATTAGCAACGATAACAACACATACTTCAAAACTTAAGGCAGATTTATAAAATACCTTTAAAAGTGTTAAGTAAATTTGTCTCAATTTTTAGGATAAAACAGAATATAAATCTACTGTTAACATTACCAAACGCCCCCAATAAGACATGCATCGGCCATTCCAACAAACATAATGATATTTTGATTAAGCAAAGTCGAAATTGGAGTTAAATAGGAGGGGAGCCATGATTTTGCCCTTAGTGGACCGGATTATCATATGGGATTTACTGTAATCTTTTGAAATTATTTGTATAAGAGAAAGTACCTATTTTTCAAAAAAAAAAAAGATGTCTAGAAAGACAGATAGATGCAAAGGGGCACAAAATGTTGTTCTTTTAGCTCATTTTAAAATTTGAAATCCATCCGGGACCCTTTTCTCTCTCTCTCTCTCTCTCTCTCTCTCATGGAAGAGAGGTATATATGATTGAATGTAGCTTGTGGCTTTATTCTGTGAAGCTCATTCAAATCTAGAAAATCTTTTAAACCTTCCTTGCTCTTTCTCCCTCTACGAGTTTCTAGAATTATTGAGATCGTACATGTCCTAAAAATAGAGTGCAGGGCGGGCAGGCCCTTCTGTACGAAAGGAAAGTGCACACCAAATTATTTCTCCAAACACGTATCGCCAATCCAATCCCCTTTGCAGTAGGCAGCGATGGTGCGCGAGAAGAGCATATTGGCATGTCATCTTTTTCCTCTCTCTGTACAGTGATTCTGCAACATCAATGCCCTCCCTGTTCAAACATCGAGTCCTCTTGGAGATAACATTTTTTTTCTTCTAATCAAATGACAGTGGAACGTGGCTTTCACCCCATCGTCGCTTTTTCCCTTTTGTTTATTATTCCACTGTCCAATGTGATTTAAGGGCGACACATGCCTAGGCCCTAACCTACTTGGGGTACTTGTTCAAAGCCAAGCAAAAGAAATTCCTCCTCATCTTTGCTTTTCTCTCTCTATATATAAGCATATTATATATTTATTTATATTTATATATGAGACAGAGAGAGAGGGGGAGAGAGACCCATTTCAGGACTACTGGCAATGAAGAGGTTTGATTTCAGAGTCTAGGGTCTGGCATCTAGGCATGCAGGTTGCCATTGTCACGTAACAACTTCTACTGACAGTAAATTGATTCATCTTTTTTTTTTTTGTACTATTAATATATTATCTGGTCTTCTTGAAAGGAAAATAAATGGTGGAGCAGAAAGGCCACCTTAGTAATTTGACAGATAGCCCAATACCTTGTAAGAAACGCCTTTATAAAGAAACAAATGACTAGAGAACAGGAAAAAGGAGAGCAATTTGTGGCAATAGTTGCTTTTGTATTTGCTGTTGTGTCAAGTTACTACAAACAATGTTGCTGTCTGCTTTTAGCCAGGCCTACTCTTGCTACTTTCAGTCAAACAATATCTTTGCCCAGCCTCGCTGCCCACCCATCCTTTGCCATCTTCAAGGCCTGAAAAGCAGAAAATTATCCAGTTGCATCCACTATTACCAGTAAAGGGCGTTGTAGTCATTGCACAGGAGATTCCTTTAAATAATTTCTGCAATTTTTTGTCTGTTGTTGGCGTTCAAAATCGCCAGCCTTTTTAAACCATTGTTCGTTTTGATTGTTTAGGGAGGCAACCCTTTGTGGCCAGTTTTCATTCATTGAAAATTGATGCCAGGAAAGAGACTGTCCTCACCATCGTTCAGCAGATAATTGCTGAAAGGGAATTGCCTGCCATTTGCCCGCACCGTGGAAGAACCATTAATCCTATTATTGTGAAGGAAGAGTTTCTGGTCGCCATTGGGGAGAACGCCACTTCTTGATATGGAAGTTTTATCTGAGAAAGATCTGCTTCATCCGTGGCAAGACAGTTTTCTGAAGTCTAATAGCTAGAGAAGAATGCTAAAGAGGAAGTGGGGTTTATTCGAATTCAGGAAAAAGCACACTAAAGAGAGTTCTTTTAACTTGACCTGATGCTAAAAAGTTCTTTTTCTTTTTTTTTTTCTTTTTTTAAGATCAGATGGAACCATTTAATGCTGTTCCTCTCAAGTCTTGTCATCACGCCAGTGGGAGTCCACTGATTGACCCTCTTCCCTGCCTCCTCTCTCCCATCCTCCCTCTCTTTCTCTATATCTCTGGTGGTCGATCTCTCTAGCACAAACTGCTGAAAATGCACTCCCCATGTGGCCTTCCTTCTTCTTTTCTGGTCTCCCATCTTCCGCTACTGCTGTTGTTACAATCTGCTGCTTGGTCTCACGTGTGAACCAGTGGGTAGCCAATGAAGATGAAGTTGGCAGCAGGCTGCTCATAGCATGTCTGTCGACCAACCATCAACCTTCCTTACCATTGTGACCACCACCAGCACAAACAACCACTACCAGAACCAACACCACCACCACCACCAAGTTGCTGTTTCATCTTTTATTTTCCGCTCTCGCCGTTGTTTATCTTCTTTCCTCCTCTCTTTCTTTTTCTTCTATAGAGAGAGAGAGAGAAAGAGAGGGAGAGTATAGGCAATTGATTTTTTCTAGAGAACGGGAGAGAGAAATGTAAAAGTTAGATGGTTGTTATTATCCTCTGTGCATGAGAGGGAGTGAGGGAGATGGAAGGGAACGTGGGGAACAGAAGAAACGATCACCATCATGAAAGTCATCATCACCATCACGAGAATCACCATCATCACGACCACCATCCCCACCATCAGATCCCATGGAATTTCTCACAGGAGCCGAGCACCAGCATCCACCTCCCTCCCTTTAGTCAGCTATCTACCTCCTCCGCCTCACCACCATTGTCGTCCTTCAACAACCAAAACAACCATCACCATCACTTTGACGCCTTCCTCCACAGCCCGCCCTACCTTCCCGTCGAAGTAAAGACCTCCCAACCTTTCCTCTTTCCTTCCACGGACCTTCTCGACTCCGATTTTCCTCATCACTCGCCGGGCGTTCCCTCCGATTCTCTCACTCTCAAACTCGGCAAGCGCCACTACTATGAGAACGCAAGCAGCGGTGCTCTCGGGAAGCTAAGCCCGGCGGACGACCCGCATGTATCAGGCTTCTCCCTTCTGAAGAGGGGGAGGGAATTCCTCTCCCACTTCCACCTCCACCACCAACACCACCACTTCCAGCACCAACCATCGCTGGCATCATCGACGCCACAATCAATGCTTGCTTCAGGGGCAGCCGTCTTAGGTGCGCCGGTGCCGAGATGCCAGGTAGAAGGCTGCAACGTGGCGCTGATGGGGGCCAAGGAGTACCACAGGAGGCACAAGGTGTGTGAGATGCACTCCAAGGCGCCCAAGGTGGTAGTCCAGGGACTAGAGCAGCGGTTTTGCCAGCAATGCAGCAGGTGATCTCTCTCTCTCTCTCTCTCACACACACTCACTCTCTCCCTCTATGTATTAATTCTTTGGTTACAGTTGTTTTAGTTTGATACTGTTTCAGGGGTTTCGGTACCGAAGTTCTAGTCGTGATATCGTTTGAGGAGTTCAGTTTTACTTGGTTCGAGCTAAGGAATTCTGAACAGTGTTGTTCTTAGTCCATAGTTGATTTCTGCAATTTTTTCTTCTGCTGATGCTTCTTCAAGTTGTTGGTCTTCCATTGTTCTTTGTTCCGTTTCCAACAGTCTTTCGTGTCCCTTTTCTTTAAGCTTCCCCGACAGATATAGTTCATCAAGATAACGAAATACTGGATCTGTTTGTTGTCTCAAAATTTTTCCATACGGCGTTGTATATTATTTTTCGAAGAAATTTCATTTTCTAGCGTTAGAGTACGCTCTCTATTTTTACGGCTTTCTTTTCCTTTTACATGTTAATTGTTCGCTTTGTCCCCAACAGGAACGTCGTACCTCTTGACGAGTCGACGAGAGCCTCATGAATTTGGGGGGTCTTCCTTTTCTGGTTCACTGTCTTTGATGGCTGGGCTTTTTGGAAAGTGACTAGCGATGGGATTGCTCATATAAAGTCTTTTGCTTTGATCGTTGTGCTCTTGAATGGTGACTAGCTAGCCTTGGGATTGTTCAGTACATACTATTTCCTTTTTCCAGTTTTAAATGTCTGTGCAATTTGGTTTTGATCAGTTTCTAACCATCCGTTGCTGAGAAGCTCTGTGGGATTGACATTGCATCTTTCATGGCTTATTTTTTGCCGGTTCTAGTTCTCTTAGTTGGACTATTTCTTCATACCAACCACTTAATTTGATTGATTTAGCTCTTGTAACATTCGTTTTCTTTCTTTTGAAAAGAAACAGTTTCTTCCGTGTCATTCACGTTCCAATGCTTCCTCTGTGTCATCTGATTGCGATTTACTTCGAGATCTGCGGCAGATTTTCTGATATCATTTCTGTTTCGAGGCATCATGCTCCGTCATTACGATTATTAACTTTTTATCTTCCGAAATTCTGCGGGAAAGAAAACTTCCCTCTGCGTCATGATAAGTTTTTTATTTTTGTGGTCGTTTAGGCATTTACTGGTTCCAGTATATGACTTATTTTTACTTCTTATTCTTCGGGAATGAATTTCGCATACAAGTTGCAGGATCTCTCATTCTTTCATTTTCCTTAGAGAGAAAGTAACACTGGCTAATTTTCCCATTCTTTCATTTTCCTTAGAGAGAGTAACACTGGCTAATTTCCCTCTTCGATGGACAATGTAGGTTCCACGTCGTTTCTGAGTTTGATGATTCCAAGCGGAGTTGTAGAAGGAGGCTGGCTGGTCATAATGAACGCAGAAGAAAGAGCTCTTCTGACTCCACAACTAAGAATAGTTCTCAAGGTCAATTACTCGTCCCCCTAACTTTTCCCTGTTTACTTACAAAACAGTGTCGTCATTTTTTGTTCTTTGCATGCATGCATGTGCGTATGCTCTTGATATTCAAGTAGGTCCTAACTGAATTGCATTGAAGTTCATGAATTGTCTATTCCTATTTTGGCTGCACTTGTCTGTATGGTTTAGATTATCAGTCAGATGCTGCGCCTGTCTGTGAGCTATGAAGCATCCTCGAATTGCAATTAGAGAAGCCATTACCTAGAGATGTTTTAGACTATAAATTTCCTTTGCGAAGATGGCATGTCTGAATGCTGGGATTGCTTCGTTTGATGTTAGGGATATGTCATGCTATTACCGGACAAACTGAAGATCAGCTCGTTTACATGTATATATGATCCTTTCTATCATCGACAACTGCATGGACGTTGGATTGTATCGCAATGCTGATGACATTTTCTACAAAGAGTTAAAGTTAATGCTAATTAGATGCAAGACATTTAATTTTTTATACATCTTTATATTAGTAAATTAACTCTATGAAGCATTGGGACGTACATGCTGGAACTGAAGTGGCTTACAAGATTCGAAGGAGCGTCATTGTAATTGCGAGCTTCTTCCCTGCTTATGGCTGTTGCCGTGTTTCCTCCAAAAATGGGACTTTTAGTACCTAAAGCTCTAAACTGGTGGCGGTACTCCTATTATTGACTTCCATGTTAAGCTTTGCTTACAAGATTAATTGGGCTTATCACATTAATCATGTAATATGGTTAGTTTAATCTAGTTTTGTTGTCTGTCTCATGTTTGATTGTTCCGTTGTTTAGTCAGTAACGGAAACTTTTTAACAACACTGAGCCTTGTACACAAGCTAGAAAATTAAGGACTTTCCTGGATTTGTAAGGAACAAATACAAAAAAAAAGGTTCGTTAAATTATGGGATTGCCATTTTATGTTGGTCTCAGAATTTTGAAAGATTTTATTTCAGAAGTGTGCCTTCTAGCTATGAGCATCTCTAGTTTATACTGAAATTGTCAAAATATAACAAATATCTATTATGTATCTTATGTAGATGACGTTATTAAATAATATGGAGAAATGTAGCTGGTTACCTTAGTTGAAATGTGAGATATGATTAGATCATAATATTATCAACTAGCTGCTGTGGAGAATACTTTTAGACTATGAAGTTTATCAGGAACGGTATTCTTGACACTTACTCAAATTGCTTTGGCAATTAACATTTTATATATTTTCTGAAATTGTTTTCCAGCATGATGGATGCCTCCTGGCTCCGGTCGTGTTCATTCAGTCTTTTGTGAACAACTGCCTGAGGACATCCCGTCTCTAGGCCCGAAGTTTCTAAGTTCTGTGTCAATTCATGTGATTCATTCTAGGCTTCTTCTCCTTTCTCTTTGCCTGATATATTTGGAACTAAAACCAAACTACAGTGGTGAACACTTCCAGGTAATGATAGACTCTAGTACTTTATTATTGAGTGTCTTCCTGTGAATAAGCTGGTTACTGCCATTCAATTCAAGAGCCCACAACATAAATGGGATAGTTTTAGCGGTCAGTAACCACATCACGATTGGTTAGCAATGCAATTCCAAATCCTGAAAACGGTTAAAGCTCTAGATTGCATGATACCAAGAAATATTGTTCTCATGCTTAGGATACAAATGCTTTGAATAGTGTATGAGAAAATTTCTCTATAGCTCAAAGTCCCTTCCTGCTTGCCCTATGGATTTGTTGCGCAAGCGCATAATCACCATATTCTCATGCTTAGGACCTTCTTTTTATAACTGTTGTTTCTGCCAATGGCTAATGTTATTGTTGAGTACTTGTTACCTTTGCTTTATGTTTATTTCATCAATCTGTTGGTTATACCCTTAATAACTTACTACCCAACTGATTTTCATTGAAAAGGGAATAATGGGAAACAAATGAATTACCAAATATATGAACAATAGACTCATTTATTTATAATGTTCAAGTTACGGAAATACCATGTTGAGTATGTTCTCTTAATTGAATATGGTAGCTTGGCCGCTGAAAGTTCGAACCATCCAAAAGAATATATCTCAGTGTCGGTCCTTGCTTGATTGCTCTAGAGTGTGGAGGATAATCAAAAACTTTTGTTGATGCCCTCCTCGTTCACTGCTCGATACTGGTCTAACTGTGCAATGAAAATACTTACTTCTGTGGAATCCGTTTTATCAAGGGGCAGGAGATCTTGACATAACATCATGTGTCGTGTGTGTGTGTGTGTGTGTTTGTGCACTTGCGCGTGCCCTCACGCCTGTGTCTCTACTGTTCATGGCCGTGAAGGAATCAGCAGTTTATTCCCCTCATGAAATGCTGTTGCGGACCATATTTCTTCTTGGTCTTTCATGGCTCTCTCGTGTTGCTTTTGCTTTCTGCAGAGCTATTGCTTCTGAAGTGTTCTTGTACAGAGACTCTTTTCTTCTTTCCATCAAATTCTTTCTTTTCTCAACGTCGTATATGTAGAACTATTTTAATGGGTCATCCCCAGGTGTCACAATCCAGTTGTGATTTTGGATTTTTTCCCTTTTCTTCGGTTGCAGAAATTCGGTTTGAACCTGATTTTATTTTTCCATATATTTCAATGATTCAAGCCCAACCCTTGTGCGTTGTTAATCATGCCAAGATCTTGATTGTCTATGATCTGTGTCACATACACTGGATCCTGTTGGAAAATAGCACGGCTTCGGTAGTTGAGTCATGGCGTCGCGTTCGGCAACCATGGCTTCCAAGTTGCGTGATCTTTTGTCGTGGAAGCGGCCAACATGCATGTGATGGCGACACACCTGGTGCAAGTGGGAGAAAGCACAACGCACGCCGGCAGTAGAGGCCAATGTTGTGCCAATCGAGTGATGGTGATCTGACAGAGGCCGTGGTCAGATGTGTTTCCTCTGCACGCTACATGAGAGGATGAAGATTGGTAGGCCTTTGCTGGCCTGAAATGCTTCAGAAAAACTGGAGACATGAAAAACCAGTTAAAAATATCCTCATAATCAGTGGAGAAAGTTTTAACCGGAAACCTTTGTTTTTTCACGGCTGTGTGTTCGCCGGAAAACCTCACCCGGCCATGAAGCGCCTGACCTTAGGCTATAGATGAATTAAAAAGGGGCGGGACAGTGAAAAATGTTTGTTTACGACTTTTGACGAATCTGCCTTTCGCTGTCTCGGAATTACACGAAGGTGGTGTGGGACTGATGGTGTTGATTTCGAGACAGAAAGGGACTTAATAGTCTTTTTGTTCTGACCAAGCTTGTTTTTCCCTGGTGTGGCAGAAGGTCGAGGGGTAGGTGGCAGACTCCCGTCGGCTCGCAACACGTCGACGTCGTCATCAGCGGGACGTGCTCTCTCTCTTCTGTCATCCGAAAGCTCGCCGACGTGGTCCTCATCAGCAGCGGCAGCACCTGCCGACGACGACCTCTCCTTCCGCTCCAGCGCCGCCCTCCGGGAGCTCATCGCCGAGAACCGAGCCGCCGCGCTCGCCAAGCAGCTCGTCTCCCCGGACGACGGTCCCGTTCTCCCTCACGATTACCCGGGCCACGGCCAGGACCACCAGCCTTTGTTCATGCACAGCCGTGCAGCCCTGCGCCGCCACGACCAGCCGCACCAGTTCGGCACGTTAGAACCCCTCTCTGCGACCACTGCCACCACCACCACTCTTGAACTCATGCGGGCAACGCATGTGCAACCGCAGCACCCCAGCTACCAGCTTATGACGCCAAGGAGCGGCCGGCTGGGCGCCGGAGAAGACGAGGACTCGATCGAGTGCGAGATTTGGAGGTCGATTGAGTGACTGATGGTGGTTGTCTGATTCCTGGAGAATCGTGTATCATGTGCCGTTGGAGATTTTTCTCCTTCATTGCTCCCCTCTGTTTCTTATTCAAAATTTTCAGTCTTAATTCTGTTAGGCATTTGCTATGTTGATTTGGGGCCTTTTGGACAACGTTGTCATAACCAGCAGGATGGACACCAACCTCATGGATTCTTTGTTTTCTTTCCTCTTTCTCTGAGAACTCGCAACCTAACCATGAGAATTGGTCTTACTCTTGCCTTTATGCCATCAATTATGTTTCAATCGTATATGTATGTGTATATCCAATCTGAGAATTATGTAAATTGATGAGCCATTTGATCATGCTGTATAATTTGCTTTCTGTAATGCTCTTTCAAAAGGTATCCAATAATTGGTGTTTTGATTTTCAAAAATAATTTTATGTTGCGTCAACATAATCACCAAAAACAATCGATTACTTTCAAAATTCTCTCGGAGGAAGTAAAATTTTCTCTATTACCACCTACAAAAGCAGTTGTGTACTGCTTGTGAAGAACAAAGATGAAAAAGAGCCATGTTTTAGTTTGCAAATAATTTATCGACCAAACTTGGTGTGGTCGCCAACCTGAGTCAACTTCAATCTAACATGGGTTGGTGGTAGAACCAATTCCGTAGCGATCGGAGTAGTTGAATCTTCACCAAATTGCTGCCGGAGGGCTGCAGTTTCCGTCACCGTCGGCTCACTAAATTACAGTATCCAGTTAAAATTTCCTTCTTTCATGACACATATCAAAGTTAGAGGCTGTCGTTTAGTGTGTATGAAATTCTTAATTACTAGAGGAAACTGCTCTTGCTCTTAGGCCGAGAGACTTTCTTACCTGCCTGGTGACATAAAACTTCGAGATTACTAGAGGAAACTGCACATTGCCTGATGCACTTCTGTTCATTCATAATGCTTTCTTGAAACTTGTCTGTGTAACGAGCCGTTCTGTGATGTATCATGTATGTATAGGAAGGAATCGTTTGGAAAAGAAATCATTGGGAGAAGTTATCGCATTTTGATCAAGGGGTCAAATGTTTTGGGCTGGAAACTGTTTCATGGGACTGGTGTGCTTTCCAAGCCGACTGGATGCTGTAACCATCCACGTTTGAGTCTCGCACACGGACAAAAGTTCCCCATGATAATAACCTGCTCATTGAGAACACTAATTCGTCTTTCTTGTGACTAAATATTAGTTGATTATGACGTGAACCTGATTTCTAGATAAGTTAATGCCAGTTTTGTTGGTATCGTTTTTGTCTGCAAAAGTGACACAGAAAATCACATCGTATCGGTTCGGGTTATTTTTGTTGATTAGATACGGTAAATTGATTCAAACTGTTCAACGATTCTTAAGACTCCACGCGATCGAGTCTAAAGCACTACCAACCTGCAGCCTAAGTTTTCTCCATGAACACTTTAAAAGTTTCCCTTCTTTAGTCTCGGATCAGTCTCGCTGCACGTTGGCGAGGCATACTTAAACCCTGTTTGGCTGGAAGAAACTTGTTCTTGGATAATTTATCGTAAGAAAAAATGTCAACCAACCTCAGCAGCAACCACACCAACAGCAGCAACACCGCCCACACCAACTACAACGACACGTATCACTCTCATCTAATCTAAGCAAAAAGTCCATCCGCTCCACTGACCAACCAGCTCCACCACCATTTCATACCTTCAATAGAACTAAACAAATTAACCTTATTTACTATAAAGTAATGTTTAAATTTAAAGAAACGTTTTGACAATATATATATATATATATATATATATATATATATATATATGAGGATTTCCATGTAAAGTGCAATTTTTCTTTGTAACTGTTGAACTCTCTTGAGGATTACTACTAAACCCCCATTATGAATATAATTCGTTTATGCCTTAGTCAGATTGGTCAGCTGTGGATATAAGGCAAGTCAATGTAGAAGTTGAACCAAAGTGGGAGACGGGAGGAATCCGTGTGGCTTACGTCCTCGCAGTTAGTTTAGTGGAGGTGACGGCTCATGGATCAACCCACTCCCCTCTCCCAATTTAAATATGTGGAGATAATATTTCCATCCACCCTCCCGTTTTTCTGCCATAATCACCAAGGCGGGGCTCATTTTCAAGTATTTTGCTCAAAAGTCTCACCCTTTTGCTGCTAACTGCCCAATGGGCAGCTCGCTCTTTCGTAGCTTGATTGTGTGAAACAGGCTTTAATGGGGCATCGTTTCTTCCATTTCAATGAACAAACAGTTTTCAGCATCTACAAAACAATGGAGGAGAATTAGAAGGCCTCTTTGTGGAATTATTATCTCCAAATGGTACCCAAAACGAGAGTTACAATTGGGCTAAGTCCAAGTTTATATATCATAAGATCCAAGCGCAAATGTCACATCCACGAGTCACTGTAACTTATTATGTAAATGTTACTGAATAATTATATAACAAGTTAGATGAACAACTTTTGCTAACGAGAAACCTCTCCCTCCCTATCTCTCTTTGTCAAGCATGTTCTTCACTTGGGCACGTCTCCTGGGAGGAGTTTTTAGCCAGACGGTCTCCTGGTTTAACGGGAAGCGAGCAGCGCTAACGAACCATGTTTCCCCTGGCGCTGCTCTGCCTCTCCCTGCTCCCCCTCTCCTGTCTCTCTTCACCGGAAATCACGCCCCCCTCGCCGGAAAACATCGTCGCCGATCAGCTTGCTCGCGCGTGGAACGAACTTCGAAAGTTTCAGGATGCACCACGCGGCAGCGAAGTCCCCGGGATGTCAAGAATCAAGCAGTACCTTGGGAAGTTCGGCTACTTTCCGGCGGGTGACAGTTCCAACTTCTCCGATACGTACGACGAGAACCTCGAGGCCTCGCTCCGCTCGTATCAATCCAAGCTGGGCCTGCCGGTTACCGGCAGTCTGGACAGGTCCACTTTGGTTCAGATGGTTGCCCCTAGATGCGGGGTCCATGACAACCACGGCTCGGGCTCGGGCTGGTCTGGCCTGCCCAGACGGTACGCCTATTTCCCGGGTCGGCCTAGATGGATGCCTGGTCGCACTCAGCTAGCCTACTGGGTCTCGCCGACGGACACGACCGACTACTTAACTATAGACGACATCCGGCAGGTAGTTGGCCGAGCCTTTGCCAAGTGGTCGGCCGCGATCCCGATTGACTTTATGGAGACCCGGTATCTGGAGGATGCCGATATCCGGATCGAATTTTACGAGGGGGACCATGGGGATGGCGAGCCGTTTGACGGGGTGCTGGGGGTGCTAGCCCACGCATTCTCGCCGGAGAATGGCCGGCTGCACCTGGACCGGGCCGAGACTTGGGCTGTGGATTTCAAGTCGCAGAAGTCAAAGGTGGCTGTGGACCTGGAGTCAGTGGCCCTGCATGAGATCGGGCACCTGCTGGGTCTGGGCCACTCCTCGGTCCGAGACGCGGTCATGTACCCGAGTCTGCTGCCCAGAACAAGAAAGACCGAGCTGACCGCTGACGACGTCGAGGGCGTCCAGTCACTGTACGGGTCAAACCCCAATTTCGACCCGGCTTCCCTCCAGACCGTTGGCCAGTCCGTTGACTCCGATGCTCCTCCGGCGTCTCATTCCCATGCGATTTTTCTCCTTCTTCTCTTCTTTTCCATTTATTTGTGCAATTTTTCTAGGAAACATTATTTCGATTTTTTTTTTGTTTAGCTTTTGATTGGTTCTGTAAATCTGGAAACGAACACGTGTCACGATCAGTGGTGTAAATTCGAGGATATTTGGCGCTTGATTTGTATACGTTTGTGGGAGTTTTTAAATGCTTTTTCAACTTGCATTGAAGATATTTTTCCGCGGTGATATTTAAATGCCGTTATAATCAAGAGCTTCGTGTCTTCGTCGTCATTATCTGGAACTTAACGTGAGAAATGTGTTGTTTTTACATGTATGTATCTCATCCTGTGAACCAAATTGAAGTAAATCCTTGTCTAACTTAATGGAAATCTGATCTTTGGTGCTTCTCAGATCCTTCAGAATTAGATTCAAATTCAGATTCTGATATGAAACTCGATTAGCATCTGATTCCAACTTCATGCACGAAGCGGATCTAGTTTATTCTGGATCTAAGTTTGTGATTGGCATCAAAGAACTGGATTCCGACAAATTGAACCGCAATCAGTTCACAGAGTCTATTTTAGAGACCTAACTATAAAAGCTCTGTTCTCAAGTTGAATATTAAATGTGCAAAACCAAGGACAGATTTTAGTAGTCAGATTAGGTACAACTTAAATTGGATTAGGGATTTAAGATTTGGTATCGAGTTCTACACACTTAACTGAAGCTGGACATATGCATTTGTTTGATTTTGAGGTAGTTTGGTTCAGATTGGGAAGTAGGCAAGGGATCCAGACCCAAATCCGATAAGATTGAACCTGTTAAAATCATTTGCACCCAAATCTAGCTTCATAAAAAAAAACCTGCAACCGTTAAGATCTCTCAATGCATTTGACGGTTTATCTGTTCTAAGTAGGGACGTCAACGGATCGGATATATCCATAATCATATCTACTTTTTCGGATATTCAAATATTCGGATTCTAATTCGAATAAAGAAAAGTCATATCTGAATCCGAATCCAAAATCCGATTTTACAATCCAAATCTGATTTTTAATATCCCAATCTAGAATATCGGGGCTCCTCCCCCACCCTCACCCACCCACCCACCCACCCATCCAGAATGGTAGTTGAAGGATAAAGGATAAGATCAAATTATGAATGAGATTAACGAGAAGCATGACGAGGAAAATCCAAGAATGAAAGAAAGAAACCAAGTCGCCCACTCCTATTCAATTGATAATGAAATCATTAAGCCAATAACATATTCTAACCGACTAATTAATGACACCGAACATCTTTTACATGCCCATCTACACGACCATATACGAAACATCCCCAAAATCTAAATACTTGAACTTGTTTTCTATACATTTAAAATCATGTATCTCATCTAAGTTTATAAAATGCAAATTTCCTTTCTGAAAGATGCATATAATCATGTGTATGTACATTCTCTCAAATGATGTGACTATATAAAAAAATAATAATACATGATTTTGGGTCATCTCAATTGACGTTACTTTGTTGTGAGTATATATAGAAAAGTGCCGCTGATATGACAGGGTAATTGACTAATTGGACGGCACTGATCTGAAAGCAACCAGATTTGTTATGAAATGTATAAGCAACTCACCAAAAATTTGGTGACAACCAAAACGCCAAAGTTCACACTGTCGTAAAATGACGCGCTCAAGTTTTTTAATGGTAAATGATATGATCCACCAAATCTAATCAGCTGTTAAATCATCATTTTATTCACTTAGTAAGGTGGACATACCTAAACCTCGAATATACTTAAGCTTCATTTCTCCTAATCTTGGAACATTTTTAAACTGGCTTCCACCTAATATATGCATTAACGCATTTGACTTGAGTTAAGGAGGGAAATACGAAGTAATGTAAACCCAAAAGTTTGTTTTAAAGGAATTTTGCTTTTTTTGTTAATCTCGTTCGCTTAGCTTCGTTTTGTGCTAATCTTTATTAATTTGAAGGAAGAAATCGATATATTATATTATTATGTTTCGGTTTTTTTTTTTAATCAAAAAAAAAAAATCCCATGCATGTAATGAACATTTCACACACACGGAAATGAGTGGTATCTGATTAAATTTGTTTATTGAAAATTTCACCAAGCTTGCCGAGCAATAGCTTGATGAAAAACATAGCTGTTTGCCTATAAAGTGCAAAAAAACAAATGATAGAGCTTTTCACGAGAAAGAAAAGGAGATGCATCCCTTCGTTTCCCTTTTAGTAATGAAATTATGACGAAGAAAGGTAGAACAAAATCTGGAAAAGAGTAAAAAGGAATGGTAGAATTAGATGGTCAATAAGGCAACTTTATTTGGAGTATTTTTACTTTTGAGTGATTAAAACAACCGTTCTTCTTCCTTTCTTATGGTCGAAGATTTTTTTTTCAATGCATAAAACTACTAAGTCTACGAGGTTATCGTTTATTTGGAGGCTTGGATAGACCTACGGTACATCATTCAACTTAAGTGTTGTACATGTCATTGTTCGGCGATGGAGCTCGTTTCCACTCGTGTTGGATCTGAATTGACTATGAGAATCCGACTTGACTCATATCTACGTTGCCTGAATCTTACATGAAAAAAAAAAAATTGTCTTTGAGTTTCGCCGAATCCGAACTTCGTCGCATCAAAGATTATCAGGTTCATTTCTTAATCCAAATTTTGGATCAAAGTGGGTATAACTAAATCTGGATCAGAAGCTCAAAACTGCCAATGGGCAATGAAATACTTTGTTTTCTAGAGCCCGCACCAATTTGGGTATTTGTGGATTCTTCGAATTTCTTCAACTGGAGCAAGTTCAAGCTCGGACTGCAATTAGATTTGGAGTCTAAAAGCAACCCGCAATCGAGTTGTTGATTTGAAATGACGGAATCTGCTGTGATAATTAGATCCAAAAGAAGAATCCGACCCGAATGACACCATGCCCACATTAGCCATCAGGAGTCAAAACGGCGGAAAGTGGATAGTGGGACAAAGGTTTACATAATACAAATTCCATGATGTTCAAGAAAAATTCTTCTACTTTTTCAACCCAAATCCGCCTCCTTTCATTGAATCTTCTTCCCTTGTTCCTTATTTGCTTTTGTCTTCTTCTGGATAATAATGGAGGGCACAATTAGTGCCGTCTTCAAGAGTTATACAATTTCATGTTTTTTAACGAGAAATTATCTCGTCATTAAAGATTTGATCGGTAATTCTAAAGATATAAACGATTAAAAATCTCATAATTTGAAGAACGTTCAAAAACTCCACATAAATTTAATCGTATGTTGAGTCACCCCGTCATAAAACATGAATAGAAATATGTTAAGAAGGAGGGAAATGACTTATTAAATTGGCTGGAAGGATCTACGTGCGAGAGAAACTGGTCACATCGGCAAATAAGGCATTTTGACAAAAAAAAAAAAGCCTCACAAATGACCATTAGGAGTTGACTCTTGTATGTTTCTTGATAAATGTTATGGGGTGAGTGGTTAATTCCATTACCTCTAAGAGAGACCATTGTTCTTTTCCATGTACCCACCTTCCTTGAATTCACAGAACATGCTTCAACACCTTTACAGTTTAAAGGTAGAGCACACTGGAACGTGACAATAACCCTTCCAAAATTAGAACATAAGTCCTTAGAGGTATACACCACTTTGCCGCATAGTACACTATCATCCCTCAAGCAGCTATGGATGTAAAGTCGAGTCGACTCTCATTTGCTCGTGCATGGTTAACATGAGGTTGAATTAGAACTCGAGTTATAAATGAGCCAAGTTCGAGTTCTACAAGCTAGACTTGTTTAAACTAACTTGAGTGTCATGTTAATAATTTTACAAAAATTTTAGTACCTTTTTTATGATTTTTTATTTTTATTTAAAGAAAAAAGATTATGAATCAAGTGACACATGGTTAAACGAGCTGCACTCGAGCTCGAGCAGACGTTTCCAGAACAAACTATATAATATGGGAGAGGACAAATTCTCCCCATTCTCGATTATGAAATTTTTTAACTTCAGATCCTTATTTACTAGACGTAAATCAAAATGTTGTATGCATATGAGAAAAAGTTCGAAGAGGATGAGGTCCATTCTTGTATTTCACAGCAAAAAAAGTAGAAATACATAGTTTTTTCGTTTCGCGTGGAAGGGCATAATTCCTTCCTTTCAGGCGCAGGGCACGTGCACTGGCTGCCCACCAAACCCTAAAGCGACGTCCCAACAAATCCTTCCTCTTTTCTTAAGACATTAAAAAGGTCGTCGAAACTTTTAAGGGAAATTACCAGACACTAGTTTAAACTCTTGAATCAAAATTCCCCAAATCACATGCGCCTCTTGATAACATAAGCAACACATGGGATGTCGAATCCTTCAAAGCAGAGTTGAGTTAGTAAAACTCAGTTTTGATTCTTGTCGACATTATTTCTCTAGACTGTAAACAGTAGGAGATGTTATTCTTGATCTTGTTTTTCATTACCTATGAATCTTTGCACAAGCACTGTTCCTCTTCAAGATGCCTTAACGTCGTTCATTACAACATCGACACGATTTTGTAGACTAAAAGAACTTTTTGGCGCCACCAAATCGTGAAGATAGTATGGTTTAAGATCAATATTTCGAATTTTAACACACGAGAACAGCAAATAGGTCAAATACCAAGTCAAGCTTCCGTTTCTAAACGTTAAGGTTCATGTAAATCATATACACCGACAAGATAACTTATGGTGGTTCAGCGCTAGCTTGATTTTGTTAAGTGGAGATGATCACTCTCGTCAAGCAAAAGAAATATGCAAGCGGGAAGGGCGGATCACGTCAACCCTGCATGAATGAAAAGCTGATAAAGCAGTAGGCTACTACTTTAAGTACTGCAATATGTCACTACACCCTGTGGTGCTTTAAATGCAGCTGGAACTATCTGTGAGCTCCATTCTTCCCTTGTACCAATCTGTCAACATGCAATATTTTATTCATATGACATGTCCACATCTCAGCACCACCACCATCTCAACCATCAGGATCATCAGCATCAACACTTTCTCAGTGCTTTTGCACCATGATGTTCATGTATCATTAGGAGCAATGTTCATAATTTTCTCAATGTCTTTTGTACTATGATGTTCACCATTAGGAGCAATGATCACGATATAACATCGCCAGCATCGTCATTAACTTGGCAATCCTCCCATTCTGAAGTCCCCGGGACATTGGAACTCAGTATGCGAGATTTGCCAATCTGCAAAGAATGCTCATCAAATTTCCAAGACTCCCGAGTGAGATGATGATGATGATGATGGATGGCAGGATGAATACACAGAGGAAGGCAGGGTTAACCACAATAACTATTCTTGCCAACGTGCAAGACTCGAAATAATGCCCATTCATTGCACTGTTGACTTTATCGACTACATTTTAAAGAACAAATACTACGGATAATTAATATGACGCTGGCGAAACATAGCTATGTTCAATAATAGTAATAAAATTGATTGAAGGACCGCGATGGTCATGACAGTGATCTTAACGGAAGACGCAGCCAAGAAAACTGATGACCCTACTCATATCAAATCAGCAGTCGGTCAGTGTCTTCGTGAACGCTCTTAGGAGCGCTAGGTAGCACATTACAGCAAAAAAACAAACATGCCGATGAATAGAATGATGGTTAAAACAGCTGCAACTCACTAAACATCATCATTATCACATCATCAGCGAAGAAGTCTGAAGTTCTCGTTCCAAAACATTCTCCTACATGATCGATTTCTATCTAGATAAAAGTGAGAGAACTATACATGGGTGGGCCTTGGGACTAACAAAGCTTGGGACATATAAACATAGTCATCATTAAACATCTACAAAGGAGGTTCAAGGCATGAACAAGCATAGCATTTTTAACACATAACGTCTTTGAGTAGCTTGTACCTACGATTAGCAGGCCTGGAGGACGACGAGGAAACCAAATTCTTGCCTTTGTCATGGTTCTCCATGTTATGGTTCTTGCTGGAATTCACAAACCGGTTCAGGCTTCCATCGTCCTTCTTCTCCTGCTTTGTCCAGCAAAACGTGCGGCTCCCACTTCTTACTTCAGATTGGCACCAGTCACACACCGTAGATGTCCCCAGCTCGTTGTAATAGTTGCTGCAATACCTGAAAAATCATGACCTACCATCAGATCCGTAACAAACAACAAAACTATACAAGCAACCGCAAAGCAATCGAATGAAGGTTAAACGTGACGGACAGATATCATAGTGAAGGCAGTATATCAACAAAGATCATACCGATGATGAGATGAATAGAATAATGTGATGGCGATGATAAAAGAAGATGATCATTAGAAAAGGTCATAACAATAAACGGAACTTTTGATTAGCTATGGAAGGCCTAGCGACCAAGTCTTAACCGAGAAATCAAGTGGAATTCCAACCGAATGAAGGACCTCAAACGCAGATCAGTGTAGAACGAAAGCCTCGCCATTCGATGGGATGAACAAAGAACTGACGTTTATAGTAGAACTCATATATCAGAGTGACCCTAATAAAGGATTACCAAAATTATGACCCCATCTAAACATTAAGATGAGCATTCGACGAGGTAACAAAGACCGGAGAAGGCCTCATATCAGAGAGACCATAAGAGATAATCACCCAGATTATGCGTCTATACCCAATCTTAGACCTTAAGATGAACCGGAGTGGTAATAAAGATGGAGAAGAGACAGAGGAGGAGGAGGAGGAACAGAAGCGCGGTGAGCGAGAGCGTACGAGTGCTGGTAACGATTGCAGCATCTAGTGCAGAGGAAGAGCTTGGAAGGGAAACCAACATCTCCACACATGCAGCAGACTGAGGAAACGTCATGCTCCTCCATGATCTTCAGAGAGCAGTAGCAGCAGCAGAAAAGAGGAGAAAAGAATGGCCAGCAAAGAGAAGGGGAAGGGGGACAGCGTGAGAAAGGGTAAAATATATGGAATTCTACGATTTTCCACGAGTCAGATAGCAGTCATCGTCAGATGGAAGACAGACAGAAGATGTATTATTGTGATGCCTCTAAAGTCCTTGGTGGGGATGAGGGAGGGGTGGACTGCGACGCAGATGACTCGCCACCCAGCACCTATATTTGTGCGTGCGCGTGTGTTTGTGTGGTTAATCAGTCGTAAAGCCTAAGGGGAACAGGTACAGACAGGTACTGCGAGTCCCTAATCAATGACATACGATTTAATGTACAAGTATAGGTGAGGCACATGGAAAAGCTGCAACGCCCTGATGTGCGTTTTAAGTAAAGCCAACAAATAGTTATGGCCTTCGTGTCAAAGGTAAAAAAGAAAAAGAGGCGAAGAGAAGACAGCCGAGGAATAAGGTAAACCGACTTCTCAGTTGCCCGAGAAATGGCGAAAAGGTGACTCTGGATACTTGGACTTCATCAATGACGGTATGTTGGCTAAAGGCGAAAATCTAAAACCATTATTATAGAGATGAAACCCCTCACTTACTGGAACCTGCAAGCAACGGAACCGTCCATCTCGTTGGCGTTTCCTTCTGTCGTTTCAAAAACCAAACAATTCTGCTATTAGATTAATTTGCAAGATCAATCCATTCCCCAGCTTCTGCAGAGCAGTGATCAAATGTGTCTGGTTTTCCTTCCACAAAAGCTACTAATAAATATCTGTGCTTGTTTTGCAAGTTGCAGAAGTCGGCCGTTCCTGCCAAGCTAACCGAGACCAACCATCATTCCTAGTGTCAAGGAGATCAATTTGCAAGACTAATCCCATAAAAGGCTAACAACAAGCATCAAGATAATAACATGATAATATCACAGAAAATTATCGCGATCTTTTGGAATCATCTCACCTTTGCAGATCATTCTTGCCACGAGCGACAGAGACAAAAACCTGAATATCAAGTTCTTATCTCCCGTGCTGAAAGATGCAGTAGGCGGAGCTCAAGAGAACAAAACCTTTACAACTTTAGAACTCGTCCCAGCAAACACTGCAAAGACTTTGACTTCTGAACTCACGAACGTAATCGAATCAAATTTGAAAGTTAGTTTGTTCTTAAAAGTTAATCTGGTGCGTCGAGGAGCAATCCCCCAACCCCGGCTTTTGAGGATCTTAATTCGAAAATGAAATTGAATGACCGCCATCACTAAGTTTATTTTTTTATCCAGATGAGCAACTTGCCTAGTGCTAAGATTTTCTCCCCACATTTCAAGATCCTTACTCATAACAACCACCATCACTATCTGTGCACTTAGTCTAACGTCCTTACAAATGATGCATTGAAGTTTCAAATATTCAGAAATGCAACAACAAGATTGCTTCCCGAATCCTAGTTCATTCCCCACCGCCTCCCTTAATGCTCACAATGATGACGCTGGGAATTCAAGATCTTTCTAGGCTTTGAGAGCATGAAGACAACTTATTTTGGTACGCCTATCACGAAAGCATGCCATTTTTAAATGTCGGAAACCAAAAAAGCCTTTCTCGTCTACCTTTACTTTTCTCCCCCACAAAGAAAGTGCTAATTTTTAAAATATAACATGCAAATCGCCCTTTCAGCATACGTGTCCTTTGATCTTTCTTTTCCAAAAGACCCAGAAATGCGATACAGGGAGAACTCTACCAGCCCACATGCATCTCACCCTCTGCTTTGGTGCCCACCAAACACCTACCCTTCAGTATCACCGTTCACTTCAAGAATATTGTCCATGGTCCTTGAAAAGCTGACAAAATAATGCGGCATCAGCTTACTGATAAGGCCATTGATCACACTGACAACGAAATTACCGAAAACCTGGTTGATTTTGACAAAAAGAATTCCCAATCCTACCTCATCTTTCGAGTTCTATTTCTCAACCACTGCAACATGTTCACATTCCAAGCAATTCAATGCTATTTAGATACTAAAGCACGTACAAGTATGTAGGCCAAGTGTGGATCCCAAGTACGTAACGATAAGATATCACATGACTAGGCATTATTGTCGGGCGCCGATCATTCGATGACAAGTAGCTTCAACCGCCGTAAACTCCGGTGCCTCTGTTGCACCTGGGAAGCCCTCGGCTCAGATTCCGGCTACGTACATGCTGCTTCCACTTTCAAGTTCTACGGCGCCGAAATTTTGAGACCAAGAGATGAATTTGGAAAAGTCGTGGGAGAATCAGAAGGCTAATGGAGCGCAACAGCGAAATCTAGCATACAGGACTAGAGGGAGGGAGGGAGGCATGGTGTCAGCAGGGATGAGTAGGAGAAGAACGGTTTAGTTACGCAGTTGAATTGTTTAAGCTCTATCAGGATACGGAGGAGTTTAGCGAGGAGGAAATAGTAGAGGTTAAAATTTCGGGGTGACCAGGGTTTCCATTGCTTTTACGGCTGGGTAGAAGTTTCTATCCAACCCCTTGGGCCGGGTATGAGATGGGTAGTTAGGTATCTAGCTCGTGATGGGTGGAGCTTGGGTTGGTTTTTTACCTCTTAGGTCCGTTTGATTAAAAAAAAATTACTGGGGCTAAGCTGACTTGAGTCAGGTGCTCGACTCGATATATGTATATGTATATATATAATCATTGCCACACGACAGTAGTTTTACTTAAAAACTTTTGGTGCATCTCGATGACTTTCTTAGATACTCTTCATGTGTTGCTGATGGCACCTGTAGAAATACCGATGCACTCTCAAAAACTTTGAACACATCGTTTAGGGGTTGTTGAAATATTAAAATATAAAATATTAAAGGTTTCAAATATGATTAGACATTGAACCGAGTACCCGATAATGGTCAAGTTTGACCAATAACTAAATAAGCTGGACTTAAACCGCGGACAAAGGCTTCGGGCCACCCCCAGCCCGACTTTGTTGAGCTTTGGGCTGGCTCGGCCATAAGATACAAATCCTGCCCCACCGCACTGGGAGTGTGGCCTTTATTTTGCAGCGGCGTATAGTTGATGTGGGCAAGATTCAAAAGTGGATGGGCCGACCGTGTTCGTGACAACGAGTTGGCTGCTCTTAAGTTGAAAGCAGGCTAGGGGGAACAAATTCTGCGCTGTAATGGGGAGCCCAAACCAGTGCCCAGAAACCATGGGCACAAGAAGTACTAATGCAGTTGCAGTTGTTTCTGGGTAGGGATTTTTTGCTTTTTCTAGGTAACTGAACTAAGTAATGCAATCGGGAGGGGACCTGAGCTTTCAAGACCAACAAAAGACCATGGGTCGATGAGTAAATTAGTTCTTTTATATATATATATATATATATATGAGTTGAAATCAACGGCTTACTTTTGTAGCCAGATAATTTTTTTTTTAATTTTGTAAATCATTGTAAAAGGTTCATTAATAATGATAATTATCTAATCATGGTTTTTAGCGTGCATCTTTTGTCATGTTTTTTATTAACATAAAATTTTTAAAAATATTTCGACCACAGAATATAAATATATATATATATATATATGTGTGTGTGTCATAGACATGGGAAGGTTTTTGGAAATCTCACGATATTTATGAAAAAATCAAATAAAATGAAAACATCGGAAAATTTTGTGAGAATTTAAAAAAGCCACGAATTTATCGAGATTTTTTCTTGAGATGGTGGTCGTTTTTTTTATCTTGAGATGGTGACTGTTTTCTAGTAACAAACTTTTAATTTTTAGTCATCAAACGGCATCAAATATCCACCAGATTCAAACTCCCCAAGAAGATTCAACTCTAGAGTATGGGTAAAAATAAGTTCATTGCTTAAACCGTTATAAACTGTTGCTAAAAGCATAATGGACCGTTGCAGCAACCTAAACATAACTAATGCTCTTGTGGTGACTTTTGTTTTTTTAAAAAAAATAATTTTTAACCATTCAACAACAATTAAGTGAAAAAGGTCACATCATACATATCCTGCTAGGGTAGAATAGCTACACGAATATACACAATATCTTTGTTGTTAGAAGAAAGTTTTCAATCGTCCAAATTGTAGTATTTAGGAATATCTTTGTAAATGGAAAGTCAAAATTTATTTACCAAATGGATTACCTTGAATGTTAATAAAGCCTTGTTTTCTAAGAAAATAGTCAGAAAATGCCTACTTCTTATGCACAACTTAGAATTTTCGAAGTTCTATTTTGTTAATCAAATGCACGCACGTGCAACCGTGACATCCTTCATTCATTTATTTATTTATGCGAGAAGGAAGACAAAAGAGTTTGAACATGTGTAACAGTCTGTTGCCTACGCCAATGTTGCAACAATAGGCTTAAATTGGCTGGGCCGCATTGAATTATTAGCAAATCCATTCAGTTCATCATCCAATATAAGAGTGCCGAGTGACAAACATAACTGTCATGCTTTTATTTACCTTCAAAAATTATTTTTTATATATTTCTTATTACTTAAAAAAAATACTTATATAATAGTTTTTTTCTCATTCATAAAAGGATCAGGTGAATCACTAGATCAGCGTCCTGGCCCTATTCAAACTCAAATTTCTATTCTAAAGCACTGGTTGCAACTTGCAACAACATAGCTAATCACCCCTTCCTCCCAAATAACTTTGCTATGGAATCCCCATTTCCTCAGGAGCATTCGTAAGCATACTGGCCGACACTTATTAACCAAATAACTTCACGAGTAAGACCCTTTTTCAGAAGTTCCGCCTAGCTAAGGGATTACGCTGATTTGACTTGTTCAAATTTTAATATTAGTCTTCCACCTAGCTTGTCAGCTATCTTCCAAATTATTTTTCTTACCAAGTGTCTCAGCTTCTCCCCCATTCTTTCTTCGCTAAGACAAAACCTTCCTTGAAGTCACAATCAAGTTGAAGACCGGTAAAGTTTCAACCATCTTAAACCTGAATAATGAATATGGCTTTGGATGTAAACAAAAGGATAGAAAGATTTGGGAAAATAAAGTTAAATAAAAATCAAAAGCTGCAGGAGCTTTTTTTACAAGAGCCAAGCATACTGCATGGTGTAGAAACATAAACAGTCAATATAAATATATATTTTTTTCAAATGTTTATCTAGGATTTTTTGAGGTACAAAAGTAATATTTCCAACAATTATAGTATAAAAAAGGATGAATGCATCCGGAAGCTCCAAAAAATTGCTAAGCCTTTGACGTTGGTGGGATTCGAACCACGACAACCGGCACGACTGCCAAGGCCCACCCCCCTTAGCTACCCATTTGAATCATTCAAGCATTCATTTGAGAGATATTTTCTCAGACTAAAAAGTGCCAACAATGTAATTAGACGATGTCATCCTGGTCCTTGGTAAGTATTTTCAAAGAAAAGGAAAAATAATGCTGTTCATTTGTCCTCTGAAGCGTACAGTTGTAATATAACTTTAGCACTGGAAATTAAGTGTCATACACTGAATGTTTACAACTGTATGCTGCAGAGGACAAATGAATCCAGCAGTCGATTATTTTTGCCATCAATTATGTTCAGCTGGATGTTGGCTGATTTATAAATCATCTGAGACACAAATTCGACTTTTTACAAATTTAAAACAATCTAAATTAGTTGATTTTATATACTTGCAAAGCTCAATTCGTGAGCTAGATTTTGACAATTTTTTCCTGTTCTTGTAAATTTTGACCTTCCAGGTTCCTCCATGAAATCAAATTTCAAAAGAACAACTAAATTCTGCCAAACTGCCAGGAGAACCGTAAATAGGTTAAACCTATAATTGTGCTTCAAAATTTTCCATTTATGTAGCCCAAGGATATCGAAACGAAAGAGTACATTACTTGCAGAAGACATAATCATCAAAAAGGAAACTTCACCAAGGAAGAAACGAAAACATAGCAAGCCTAAGAAAATGAATTAAAGATGTAAGTCGACACTCACTGATTCATGATCTCAAAAAATAGGCTCGGAAGTCTGATCTAAGCATCTTTACATGCAGAATGGGAGTCAAAAAAGGTTCCGTTAGTACGCCGACCTGTTTATCTGAACACCTATTCTTTTCCAAATAAGTTCAAAAGATTAAACACGTAATGCAGACGACAAGATTAAACACGTAATGCCATTGAGAAACATTTCTTTTGTCGAATATTGTGGAACCGAAGATTTTTCAAAAGCTAACCAATGGCAATACCCCAAAATCTCAGCATTGTGAAATGCCAGTTGACAGAAGGAAGGAAGGACTAGTGGCGCATCATGGTAAAGAAAATGAGGACTATACATAAGGTTCACAAGCGCATCCACACCACAGCAGATTTATAAGTTGATCATAGAGCTTATCATACTGGCAGTTATTCATAAAAAATAAGAACATATAGTCGGGAGAATATAATTACACTACATATGCAGTTACGTTTTAGCAATAAATTTTGTAAATGTTTGCTGGAAAAAATCGTACCATAATCTTCACAGTCCAAAACTTAGAAATCCATTTTTACAAACACTTATCTAGGAGCGTTTTGTCACGTCAACGGCCAACAATCTAAAATTTCTCGTGTTGTAACCCATAAAAAATTTTATCCGATCTTGGTTGACTCAACAGGATAGGAGACTCTCCATATCATTCGTAAGTGCGTACAGGAAAATTTTTTAGGTGCTAATCATGAGGTAGACAGCCAGAAGGTGCGCTCATAGGATGCGTCTGTAGGTGTAGATGGGGCCAATACCGCAATACGTATTAAACCTAACTAGGTGCAAACCTTGTGCTAAAACTAAAATGTTTGAAATGGATTAGGCATGCTCGATGGTCATTTGGAAGAACTTAACAATAGATATAAGTGCTTATTTTATATAGTGGACGATGATGCCCAATGAGTCTTATAACTTCTGAGACCTCTGCTCTATCGATGGCTGGGGCAAACCACTGACTTCAAGAGTCAACGACTCAACCGCTCACTAGGGCTACGCGGCCTTTTTTTATGGATATTTTCATTTTTCTTCGGAAGCAGTTTGTCTTTTCGAAAACTGTTCTTTCACCTTTATTCATTTGGCATTGGGTACTCAATCTCTTTCGCAGCTTCTGCGCACAAATTAGTGACAGTCGAAGGTATAAGCAGGTCTCCCTTCAATTAAAAGGAGTAAAGTAAAGATGAAAGTGTATTACTGACATGGTCTTCGCCATGAGCCGGTCTCCCTTCAATTAAAAGGAGTACGTATGAGACTTGAGAGTTTTAACGTGGCAAAAGGAGAAGGAACAACTCATAGTGTGTAAATTTGGCTACAGTTTTATCGAAAGGTGGGACATTGGCGCAATGTAGTTGTAGGATCGTACTATAGGAATTAGGAACTATGAGGGATTTAAAACAGCATCGTTCATAGGCATTCCGCTATTTAGATAACTGGAACCGGAAGATAAATAAATAGCAATAAGTACATAAATAGATACGCTATATCTATGCCTCTATATCACGAGGACGCTCGGGATAACTATCCGTAACTTGACAACGTTTGGCAATCCCCTTCTTTTATCAAGAGGACCAATGCACATGAGCAAGTAAAAAAAAACGATTACCAAAGGCTAAAAATTGCCTTGCCAGATTCGTGAGAAATAACCACTCAGAAGAAACCTGTAGTATAAGATACGGAAGGAGGAAAAATAACGGAAACACGATGAACAAAAAAGCATTTTGTTGATATAGTAAGAGATAAACATAGGCACTGCACTCAAGTGCATGCCTAAGTACGTGCGAGTTTCCTTTGCAAAGCAACGACGAAAGCCACGGAAAAAAAAGTTAAGATTACCGTGCTTGCATGCATGTTTCATTCTTTCCAGCTATAAGGAGCACGGTCAACAACCAAATAATCTCCCCGAATATCCTTGGCAACGCGGATCATGTCGTCTAGATAGATAGATTCAAACCTAAGTGTATAAGATGGTTCGTTAGTCTATTCTAGCTTGTCATTCGGACAGTGGCAAATTAATAAAAAATAAAAAATAAGAAAAGAGCAGGAAATTTAAGAGAGGGAGAGAGTCACACCATCCTTGTCCAAAAGGGGGCAAAGGAAGCTCCCAGCCTGAACCTCGCAAAACGGCACTTGTGAATCTGCAAAATGCCTTTATCAGTGGAGAAGTCTCGGCAAACAATTTGAACAATTGAGAAAGCTGAAAAGGCTCTTCCTTTTCCTTCCAATGATGACCCTATGGAGACTCCTTTGTTGTACCCCACATGATGCTCATTCCTGATAGTCAGCACTTAAAAGCCAAGTTTAGCTCACCTGTATATTTCAATGGGCTGGGCACGACGAACAAGGGCTCTCAGACTCTCATAGGCTTACCATATGCTTCTATCATATGTAGAGCACCTTAGATTTTTTTAGAATTTAGCTATCCAGAATGGGCATTCTGGTGGCTCCCGTACCAATTCGGTTTTCCTTAAATTTAAGTTTGAAATTTTCAAACATAAGTGGATGGAAAAAGGAAATTGTAGTTTTTGTTGTGTACATCGAATTTTCAAATTTGATTGACATATCCGATTTTTGTCAGATGTTATTTTATAGTTTTGGATATTCTAAATCTATCAACCCAATTGGATTTTGAGAAAAGTTTTGCAAAAAACAGTTACCGGCCACCACGAGGTTAGATTTTTGGTGTATGCCATATCTGAAATCCTTGTATCTTGCTTATTTATCCATATATAAAACTCCGTATGCTATATATAATTAACGTATTAAATTACAAAGTAGGTCAACCACTAAATATTTCCTGCTGGCTCTTCAAATTATTTACAAAAGCATATTGCTAAAATTCAAACGTAAATTAATGCAATTTCAAAGATCTAACAAATAATTATGATCTACGACAAACAAAAAGCACAAAAACATTTATTTTTCGGATAGTTGAACAGAGAACCCTGTTCCGCATCAACAGACATAAACTAGAAGCGCAAAAACAATTTTCACAAAATTTTACAGGGAGGAAAACGTTACATCTTTTAGAATCAAAGCCTTTATAAAGGGCTATCTGATAAACCAATAAAGTAGCTTACCACACAACCGGTTGTTAAAAGGCAGAGAAATCTTATTCTGGATAACACAAAAAAAATAGCAGAGAATTTATTCGATTCCGAAATGGAAAAGCCTAAAAGCCTGCAACTGCAAGCTAAATATTTGCTACGCTGCAAGTAAGCCACACCTCATAAGTGATAAGCCAGTGCAAGGGACTAAACTGGCAAGGCGACGTGCTCCGTGGGCCCCGTGTGTCATACGGGGTGATGATGTGGCATTAAGCCCACACAAGACAGTAAGGCATGTTTGTTTCCTCTCACGACTGAAAGAAAAGTTTTTTTTTTTTTTTAATAACTTCAAATACATGGGGGTTGTTCGTGGAACATACCACTATGAACTCCACTATAAAATATTACTTTCAATAAATAAATTTGGATGGACCTGAGCCCAATTATAAGGGTCAGCTTTAAACTGCTCAAGGCTAATTGAAAATTTATTAAATATACATTTAGTGTCCTATGAACCAAAAAAAAAAAAAAACTATCCCCTTGCCCCAAAGGAACCTTTTTGAAATAATTGTGAACGCTGAACAGGCACTGTGGATGCTGAACATTTTATGTAAAAGTCCGTAATGAATCAGCAGATTGGCATTCAGCAAAGCAGTTGTGAATTGGCAAAAAAATATTTAAAATTTATTTTTAAAAGTACAAAATGAGAAAATTGTTAAAATATTTAAAAAATTGGCACGTTAAATCAGCTACCGATCTAATCAATTCAGCTGTCCACGAATTCGATTCGAACTGATAACACTATATCATCCCCTCTAAATACATAGAGGATCAGATCTAAATCAAGGTCGGTACAGGGCCAACTTAGCTTCACCACCAGATCTCCGGCCAAACTACGCCTCGATCTTCGTCGGGTAACAAGCGAGCCCACAAAAGACCCCGGACGACCGCCACCGGCGACGTCTCACTCCGCCACCGGCGACGTCTCACTCCGCCACCAAACAACACGCTCCAAATAAATAATCAGCCTTCTACAATAATATCAGGATGTTTGGATTCTGCAATGTCCAAAAAACAATCAACATTTTACCACTGTAGACTGTAGTACACTCCAGCGTCATTAATAGCGTGACTAATATCAACGAGTAACATCGTCTACACATCATATCCGCCCCTCAATTGGCCGAATCAACCAAATCAGAATAAATTTGGCCAATTAATTCGTCTCCTTTATAATCATCTAATAGCGCAAGTCGTTTTAATTGTTCAACTAGACCAAATCGGTGTTTACAAAGATTATACACTCTAGTTAAGCATGGCCACTATGAGTCTACATTTTCACAAAAAACATATCAGTGCTTTCTCAATTCTCATGGCATGAAAAAAAAATTGTGAGGCGGAAAAGCTCAAATCCATCATTTTCAAATCTAAGTAACATTTACACATAAAAGAGCTTGGACTTTCTGTATTCCCAAATTTTCACACACAGATTTAATTTTATAAAAAAATATACACAAAACCAAGAAATTATGTTTACATATATTAAACTCTAGTATACACGATATTGTCACTATTTTTCCTAATTACCAAGCCTTAGGCTCAGGCGCCAAAATAATAAGGTTGAGACTTGAGATATCTCCCAATTCTTCTATAGAAAAGGTTATCTATATTAAAAATGTCAAAACTCGTTAATTTTATCAACGGTTCTACGTGATCTAATGTCCTAAAACGCTTTTTTATTGTTTTTCTTCTTAAGTTCATATATATGTCCTACGATTTATCCATTGGACGGAATTTTGGAGGGAAACAGATCTTTTACTCGCAGGATAATTCCACTTCATCAAACATATTCTGATAATGGGGTATGCGACGCTCAAGCCAGACAAGAAGCGTAGCAGGAGCCGTCTCCTGATGGGAAGAGACAGTAGAAGTTCCCACTTCCGATACGCAACGCACAGAGAGGACGACCAGAATCGAAGTGTGGGAAACCGACCTGAAATTCACCCTCTGTGGAGACGCGATCTGGATGCCGGAGCGGACGAAGAAGACTCCCGACGGAGGAAACGTGATGACATTGTTGAGACTGCGGCCCTCGACGTCGATCACCTGCAGGACGTCGCCGGCGAGTGTCCCGAACAGGCGAGCGTTTCGGATGATGAACAGCTGCTCCTTCTCCGTCGTCCACAGCATCCTCCACGTTCCGGAGAGCGACGGCCCCGTCGTCACCGTGTCCTTCCCCTCGTCGCCGAGGGCGTCAATCGCCCGGACGATCTGCGCCCTCTTCGACTCGTCGCCGATCGTCCGGATCCCCCTCTCCTGGTCGGCAATCAGGCCCAGCAGATCGTCCCGGGCAAGTCGGGAAGACTCGCGGACGCTCGCGGCGATCGACTTGCTTGTGGAATTAGGGCGTCCGCATCTCCCTTTGACGATTCTAGAGGCGTCCAGATTTCTTGTTACGGGGATTCTGCGAGAGCTAGAAAAAATAAGAGAGGACGGAGGACATGGGGAAGACGAATGCAGGAAGAGAGCTTCCATGGAAATCAGAAACTCGCAGTAGGAAACAGAAATAAAGACAAGGAAGAAGAAGGAGGAGGAGGAGGAAATATTCCGGAAAATTGTGAATAAATAAAATTTACATTTTTCAGTGATGTGTGTGGCTCCCCTTATGTTTCCGTTGGATTTCATAAGGAGCGAATATTGAAATATTAGAAAAATAAGTGGCGGGAAATGGGTCAGTTGGGACGGAAGTTTGGCTTTTTTCCAATTCAGTCCCGCCTAATTAGTAAAATTCTTTTCCAACCATAGTTTTTTTTTTTATTAACTTTCTCAAAGATTGATTGAAAGGAGGACCATGCTAATCTTGCCTTTATCGTTTCAATTTGTCACATCTTTTCAAGGGACAAAACTGAAGCGGGAGAGGCACGCCATCAATTTAAAAATTTCTTGATATTTTTTTATTATGACAAGAAGAGGAGGAGCCAAATCTCATTCAATTCTTCATATTTTCAAAAGTTGTTTGGCACCAATAACAAGCAGTAATAAGTTGTTACTGTTCAATAAAAACTATTTTAAAATAGAAATAGATTCATGAAACTTTATAACATAATGGTTTTTGAAACAAAAAATAAAAAGTAAAATAAAACCTCCCAATAAAAATGAAAGTAAAATAAAAATGTTTATACCTTATAGGGCGTAATGTTAAAGGGCGTAATATGGAAAAGCGGCTCCCAAAAGAACCGCAATTAGAGGTCAGGCTGTCGAAGAAACCGGTTTCATATTTTGTCTTGTTACAACCGACTGACGGCAGGAAACAGAGCCAGCAAGAGGGACAAAGAGAGTAGTGTTGATTTCTGAACCTCGTTTCAGTCTGCCTTTAATCTTCGTCTTACCATCATCGGTGGAAGAAGAAGGATTAAGGTCAAGGGAAAAGGGACGAGAGGAAGAGGGAAGGGGAAGATTCAGGATGGCTGGAGAAGAAGAAGAAGAAGAAGAAAAGATTGCAGCCTTCAATCTCGTCAAGAAATCAGATACGTGCGAGAGATGTGACGGGTCGACCGCAGCTTGGCTCATGGAGAACGCCCCTGCCTCTCCATCTCCCATCTGTAGTCCTAGCCGCTTATCTTGCTCGAGCCCAAGGGAGCTCCTCCTCCCTCGGGCTTCAACCGAGCTTCCTGTTCTTTCATGCCGAAGGAGCCAGGTTGGGAACTCTCAAACACTTATTGGATTGTTCGGTTGCCTTCTTCCTAGGAGATTATTGTGTTTCTGCTTTGGTTGGCTAGAACTCTGGTTAGTTGTCCATGGTTGCTTGGTCAGTGACGGTAAGCTTTTGTAAGATGGTCAATCTGTTGTCCGTTTCTTGTTCTTTTTGTTGTTCTTTTTTCTTTCCATATTTTATTTTTTCTTTTCATTTAATCAATTTTTTTTCTTAACGATGCAAACGCCTTCTGATAATCTGATGGGTGCTCAAGATTTTCATATTCTTTGACGCGATGGTTAGTTTCGCGTTTGGCTGTTTCGCTTGTGGGTTTTCTTGTTCTTCAAGTTGTAGTTTGTGAAAGGGAAGCAGAATTGTACTTCTGGCAGTTTTGTGTTCTGGAATTTGTTTATTTGGATAACGTGGGTCCCTTTGGTTTAAAAAGTACTCCGGTTCTAAAGGTCTCTGTTGTTCTGTCCCTGAAATTTCTAACTTCTATTTGTGATTTGTTCCGATAGTTTAGTTTCCCTTTCAAATTCTTTCTTGCTGTTATATTTCTGCATTCTCTACTTCTTACCAGTTCGGTTTGGAGAAAGGGACGCCCGAATATTTTCCTGTGGTAGGTGTTCAAAATTCAGGATGGTCCATTTTCAGTTAGACGATGGTCAAGTTCGTAAGATTTCTGAAGTTTCTGAATGTTCCAAGAGACATTGTCGTCCTTAGGATTTCAGGCACCTGAACTTTTGGTTTGTACGACTTTCTTGATTACTAGAGAAATTCAATTCTTCTTCAACTGCAAATTTTTGGGTTATTTGTTGTGATTTTTTTAACTCTATAGGCTAGTTCAAGTATCCCTCTAGTTCAGGCTCCATTGCTTGTAAATTGTACATCAAAATGCATCACTGAAGGAAACTAACAATGGTTCATGTCACGTGATGAACAAGAAGAACGGTAGAACCAATTTAAGTATTGGGTTTTCTTCATCTTCCATATTCAAGTTCTATATGGTCGAACGGTAGAACCAACGGAATTTTTTTTCCCTCAAGAACAAAGTTTGTTTTCTGCAGTTAGCTTCATTGATTCCCTGCAGTTTAGTTTCTGACGATGTCTTACCTATACATTTGCTACTTTTCATTCATTATTGTTAAATACGCAGAGCACCTGTGTTACATCAGACAATAACGGGTCACAAAATGATAAAACAGGAGCAGGGAAAGAGAAGAGACGGTTTTCTTTCTCTAGATGCTCTTACCAGCACAAGCTGCGGCATTACGGTTTCTACCCGAAGAAGTTTATAGGAAGAAATGTCATAGATCGAGCAGGTCTCTCTCTTTCTCCTCTCTCTTTCTCTCCCCTAAATCATGGTATGAAGAGCCTAATTATTGTTGCTTTATTACTCATCAATTGCCTAATTGACATTGTCTGGTAACTTTTTGTCCATAGTTGCTTCTGAAGTCAAACCAGGCCGCCATGCAAATCCTTTACCTATCCGAACAAGAGGAGTGACTTTCTGCAATGAATTTGATATCAATTCTTCAGCAGATAACCGGTCAAGAGATTCCAATGTTGATAGTGAATCGCAGGATATGAGCTTGTCTCCTACTAGTGAAGAGCAAAGGGACATTCCAAGGGTTTCTTTTGCATCTGAGCTCACTGGTTTGATCTGTTTCCCTGTTATGTGATCTTAAGTCGCCATTAGGATTTATTTGGTAAACCAAAAAAGTCTGTTTTCTCTTCTTTGGCACATATTCAAGCCAAATTTTTTTTATTTTCTGGCGCTGCACTTAAACTTGCAGAAAGAATCCTCCTGATTTTTGCAAAACTTGTCAGGCTATTTATTGGTTTTCTTCAATTTTGTGTTTCTTTACGCGTTCAATAAGGTTAAAATTTATTCCCACTGGGGATCTGTAAGATAATTAATTATACCCATAAAAAGTCATTTATCTTGTCCGTTGTTGACAGAGTCTCACATCATGCAGTTTCTGAAGGAGGGTATTTGGATAGCGGTGGAAGTACATTTGAGAGCTCAAGGAATGAAAGTCTAGTAGACGGCGACGGTGATTTTCCTTCCCCATGCAGCAAACGTCATGGGAGATGCTTTCCACATTCTGCTCTAAACAGTGAAAAGAAGGACTCGGCTGACAAGCTTAACGTATGGAAGCAAGCACAGACTGAAAAGCTTGTTACTAGGTACTCTCTCTCTCTCTCTCTCTCTCTCCCTGTCCCCTCTTGTGAGGCGGATGTAACTCATACTTTTACAGTTTAAGGAAGAAGGAAGGTGCCATCAATGCATGGGAAGCTGAGCAGACCAACAAAGCCAGAACCCACATGACGCAAATTGAGGTAGTTACTTTAGAAATATACAAATTTAGGAGGCACTGAGCATAATTCTGCACCCTTACGGATTGCAGATGTTGGAAGGGGATGTCTATTATTGTACTGATTCCTTGCGGTGGCTGAATGCAGAATAAATTGGAAAAGAAAAGGTTGAAGTCATTCACAAAGATGCAGAAGATCATCAGCAATGTCCAAAAGAAGGCCGAGGAGAAAAAGGTCAAAGAGAGGAGAATCTGCTTGAGGAAGATCTCGAAGCTCAACACTGTGTCTACGAAGTTCAGTGCTTCTCGCAAGCTTCCATGGCTGCTCTTGTTTTTCTGATTTCTCTTCGAAATGATCATACGGTACACTGGAGATTGCAAGTATGAGCTGACTACTTTGCTGATGAAAGAAATAATTGTTGAGATTCTTGAGATTTGGAGTTCCCATTTTCTTCAAAGAGAAACAAAATGTTCTGCTGCCTTGTTCTGAGCATGTTTTGCTAAGACAAGGGACATTTGCACTTGCCTCACCCCGATGATCGCCCCTTTTCGCAAGGACCGGAGCTAAGTAAAAATGCATTATTTCGTCAACTGAATTTACAAAAGCATATTTTTTTTTTCATCAGCTTTTCTTCAAATTTGATGTCTAAAATGGCGTGTCCATTTGACAGATCAATAACTTTATGTTGGTCCGATGATTCAGTAACCCATTCTCACATGGATAAACAAAAACCAAGATTCGAGTTCTTCAACGTGAAAAAAATCAAGTGTGACAATATCCTGTGGCTAAGAGCCTAAAATCTTGAATTTCTTGAATTTGAGATAAAATCTTCCCTCTTCCCCGCTGATTTTAGATCAGACCTGTTGATTATCAAATGGCATCTAAAGTGTGGATTTCAAGTCTGACCTGAACTTCCTAATGAGGTATACATTGTTGTTATGATCTCTTTCCACATAAGCAAAACACTGCGGACACCAAAGCCATGGACTTAAGATCCTTGGCTCTCAAACACACCCTAAGCATACATGTTTAACCTTAGACTTGTATGCCTATATGCTGAATTTACAAGCAAAATAGAGTCCATAAAGATTATATTACGACCCTATCAAATTTTAGGTGTAAGATAATTTTTCTTGTTACTTGAACATAATAGCAAAAAGGAGTTTATAGTTGACTACTTCACGTTCTTACTGCCTATTCTTGGATCCAAATCAGTTTTTACTTTAAATTCATTGGTTGGAGAATCTCGCTTTAGCCAGCCGGCGCTTGTTAAAAGAGGTCCCGGAAATGAATCGCTTGACCGGCAAATGTACCGAAAAAGCACTGGCCTGTAACACCTTTGGTCATTAAAATGGCTGGCATGTAGTATCTGCTGTCATAACTCTGCGCCTAAATGTCTCATTATTTACTAATGTTTGGTCCAGATTAGTTCCAATTGATTGAGTGACAATTTCTTAATGTATAAATGCACTCTTATACATTTCACATCCCGGAACACATCTAGCCATATTCGTTTCTAAAATCGATTACCATAGAACAGATTATCAATTTAGAACCGTTGGAGCAAAAACAGTGCAATGGCATTCTATGCTGCAGCCATAAAACATAAAGGATGTGAAACTGCACAATGACTTTCAAGTACTGAATTCCTACGTTATCGCGATCCAGCCTCTAAACAAATTGCCGGCACCCAATTTTTTGAGGAATCATCAAATGTGTCGATCGTGAAATAGTTGGACTCCCTCCCCGCTAAACCTTTTCCCATAATTAAGGGTGATGTCAGGCGAATTTGAAGAAGAAAAGATTTCCAAAAAAAAACCCATGCACCACGTATACGACAGACTCGAAGATTCTGTAATTTGAGAAGAGTAAATCATCAGTTAGGGAACGGAAGAATGAGATTGTCATTGACTATACTAAAAATATTTATGTTGGATTTTAGCAAACTTTAACCATTAAAAAGCATATTACAAATCTAAGTGACGTTTTAAGTAATATATACTTATTATTATGTTTTCTATTACAACATTTTATATGACAATGATACAATCTTTTCGTAAGCCAATTAATCATGATTCAAGCGATTGATTGGTCAAACAAATTCAAATTGCGAGTTTGCCAGACTTTATTTCGGAATAGTCACGATTTATTGAATTGTGCATCCTCCAAGAAGTTTCTGAATACGGGTTTAGCAATTTTCTTCCAAGCTTCATTCCCAATAAATAGCATCTTCTCCCATAGTTTTGTGATTAGGTATTGTTTTCTCCTCCATCTCTCTTCTGGGAATAAGAAGAGATTATTCAGGCGCTCTTCAAGACCAAAAATACAGGCAGGCAAATGAGATAGCGACCCAAAAATACCTTAACAAAATAAACGTAGCATAAAGCATTTTTAGAGTGGCAATAATCTTACAACACAAGGCAGCCACTTCCGCTAAAATCCAAGAGATTCGGGATTTCCCAAGTCGTCTGAAATGTAAGCTCAGAGACATTGTCTGCATTTTTGCAGCCTATAAAGCACATACTTTTCAAATTTACCATAATATATACGACTTAGAAATATATATATATATATATATATATATATATATATATATATATATATATATATATGGAGAGAGAAAGAGAGAGAGAGAGCTTGCAATTTATCTATGACATTGACACTTTTCATTGATTAAGAAAACAATTGGGATGCAAGAGGTAAAATCGCTTGGAATACTCACAGATGACACCTAGAACTAGATACACCTGCCAAAAAATAACCAATTAAATGTATATATACACATTTAAAACAAAATTAGTGGCTGTTGTCTGAAATGGGACCAGAAACAAGAGAATCATCCACAGCCTTGACTGCCGGGCCCCCACACGATCTTGCAACAGAATCAAAGAGCTTCTCAATCTCTGGCGCACATCGCGTAAATGACCGATTCCAGAAGTTGTATAAAGGGTTCTGTCACAAACAAGCATTTTTTTTTCCCTCAGATATTGTTTTTGATGGGCGAGAGAGAGAAAGAGATAGAGAGAGGGGGTCCAAAAAGCTATTACTTAAGAGAAGGAGAGGCAGATAGGTTTCACCTTTATGAGTTCAATGAAAGTTATAAGTAACCCCCAAGGGTGTGGCCGGTTGACAATCAGGCGCTCTAACAGCACCCTTGTAATCTGCTCTTGGATGATATCCTGAAGAAGCCAAGCAACAACATAAAACAAATATGTAAAACCACATCCAAATTTCAAATTCCTAGCAAGAGACAGAGAGAGAGAATCACATATTCCTGACGTTAGATTGAGAATCAATCCATCAACATGGTCATATGAGATTTCAGCAAGGTGTTTTATTTGCAATACTGGAGAAAAAGACGTAGGCAATGAAAAATAGACTCACTTGATTTGCTTCAGCAAAGAGGAAAAGGAGAACACAGGAGAAAAAATGGGTATGGTTGTTCGGATAGCGCAGTTGATTTGCAACTGCATTTAAGAAAAGATAGCGCCCTTCTGTATCCAAATCCACGATTAGCTTCTGAAAAATATCCATGTAGGCACTATTTGTCATCCTTGGAGTTGGAACTGCAAGCTGTTGTGGCGCTGACTTGCTCTGCATTTGCTGGATCTCCTGCTAAGGAAGTCAAAAGACAATGAGAAGCTGAAAGGCAGTAAATGGTACTATTCTTCCCAAAGGGTGTTCGATGCCCTTGATAAAACGGAAAACCCGAGGTCAGACTTTTTGTCCTTTTTTAACAGATGAGGGTGCAAGCTGAAGTCCCCTACTGAACTCTACCTCAGTTTCATGAGCACCTGCACGGCCAGGACAATTTCTCTGCAGAAGAGAACTGTTTGGCCCATCAAACATGCCTAAAGGAAGGCAACATGAAATAGATAAGGGAGACTGGATGTCCACGATTACTTCGTCAACAAATTAATCTAAAGTTAGATCGCAAAAAATTGGTGAGAAAGATGGTAATCGGAATGTTTACACATTTCATTCCTTATATAAGTCAGGATAACATCCTGCTCTTCTACTATCTCATACAACTAATGATCCAGTGGCCAGCCAGCTCTACCAAAGCAAAGGACCGAAGACAGACATGCAATAAAGCATAAGCTGAACACTCATAATTGCAATACATCCATTG